>NC_138729.1:43110628-43281963 GCF_965113295.1 Leuciscus leuciscus
TATATTTTCAGTTTTCATTTTATTTTATTTTAATATTTTGTCATTTTGTCATGTGCGTTTGTCATTTCTATTAGTTTAATGATTATTTCATTATTTCAGTTTTAGCTTTAGTAAATTTAGTACTTCAACTTATAGTACAGTTTACACTTGAATAATATGCTCTGCTGATTCATAAAGATGATAATGTTTCAGCAGTTTAAACATTTGTCATTTATTTCCTACGGAGAAAATATCCAGAGCCTGTTAACTTTGGCTATTGCCGTCAGGCTGGTCATAATTAGATCAGAAAATGACACATGCAAGTGCTATGAATAGTAATGAGGGTTAGGCCATCTGCATTGGCAACTACGCAGTGTTTAAAACTGTTGTAGCGAATTTTGTTCTCATTAAAAGGCCCCAGATGACAAGCTTTGATTTTCCCACAACAATGCCTATGATGGTATTAATGCACAAACCAATTCACAAGCCATCGCTTGCACTGGATCCATGGAGAGAAAAAATCCTGGAAAATATGCAGTGTTATTCCACACAGAGGTATCATTCACAGGAAATGCTCTGTTTTTCATTTTAGGGAAAACATTGGCCCTTGATTGCAGAATTGATTTTTTTTGTTTTGTTGTCATGCCAGCAGTATGCAAATGAACTGTTTTGTGTACTGTATGGCCGTCAAAAGGCTCAAGCCAGATTGTTCACAATCTGCTGTCCATTTCACCAACTGTCCATCTCATGCTGAAAACCAAACCAGAACATCCTGTAACCATCAAACCAGGACGGATCCAACCTCTTCACAACATATTGCAGTGCGCCGTTGAATAAATAGACTCTGGGACGACTTGCCTGAAGCATTTTAAACAAAAAAAAAACCAAAAAAAAAAACCACAGCTCACATTCAGACCGACCTAAGGGCGTCTTTTCTCTTTGGTCAAGGCGGTACAATAACAGCAGTTTATTAAATCATTCGAGCCTAGAATCAGAGTTGATGGATAAGTGACCGAATACGCCATGACACACTTAACGTCAGTCCACTCGTGAAACTGGAGCCAAGGATTTAGAGAGCTCAGACTGTCTGTCGGCTATCCTGAATACGTGGAAGCTTATTCACTTATTTGCTTCACAACTATGACTGAAACAGTCCCTCAGTTCTCTCCATATCTTATTCATAACACCCATATGCCACATGCAGCTGGGACCCACACAGCCTATTCTCCCTACACTTCCTGTAGCTTATGGAATAGTGATCATATTAATATAGATCAACATTTAAAGTACTTATTCTGATCCTTCCTAAAGGTTGTGCCTTTGCTAATAGTCTGTCTTTGACAGTTCAAGGTGCTGTTTATACATGTGCTTTCATGTATGCAAATGTGTGTGACAAACTCAGTGTAATGCAGCAAAAGACAGAAAACCACCAGATAACACCAGGGGCTGTGTCCAGATGGGTGGTCATAGCCACCTCAGATACCATTACATTACATTTACAGTTCGACATTATGGCAGATGCTTTTTACTAGAAGTGACTTTTGGCCTATTTTAGCAGAAAGTAATGACCTTGGCTAAACTGTGATTGGCCATCTTCAATAAAGCCCAATAGGGGAGTATCAGGGCTAGTTGTCATACTTTTTACACCAGTGATGTTTCTCAGGGAGGGCTTATTTTTGAAAGCCAATTCATAAAGAGAGACACATACCTTAAAGTCTTGACCACAACAAAACTATTGAACATTTCCATTTCCATTCATTGTTTACCCTGAATACAGATGCAGGTACAGATGAAGCAAAAAAATTATTCATGAAATAGCAAAAATGTAAAAAGCTAACATATCAGACCATTTATGTGTCCCTTGGATACCTTAATAAATAAATTGTATAAAATTACAACATTCACAACAGTTGTCACATGATCCTTCAGAAATCATTCTAATATGCTGATTTGGTGCTCAAGAAACATTTATTTAAAGAACAGTGTTTATTTGAAAAAAGATCAAAGGTATTTTTTTTTCTATGTAAAAGTCTTTAGTGTCACCTTTGATCATTTAATGCATCCTTGCTTAATAACCACATTCGTTCCTTTGAAAAAATCCAACTGACCCTAAACTATTGAATACATGACAATGTTCTCTGACCTGACATTTATGAAAAAGAAAAATATGGAAAATGTCAACCTTTCAAACTAAATATAGCCCAATCTTCATAACATAGTTACCTTGTCTTATGAAAGTGTGGTTTTACTATTTTCATTGTTCACTCAACAGCTATTGTAAAAAATTCTTTGGATCATATTAGATTTTTTGTTTGTTTGATTGTTTGGGGATGAATTCACAAAAAAGTGAATATAATAATTTTAAGGTTTTGAACACTATGGGCCCTATTTTAACGATCTGAAACGCAAGTATCAAACGCGAAACGCAAGTAACTTTGTGCGCGGGTCTCGGGCGCTGTTGCTATTATACCGGCGGGATAAATGACTCTTGCGCCTGTCACAAATCTAAAATGGGTTGGTCTGAAGCAGCTTCATTATTCATAGGTGTGGTTTGGGCGTAACGTGAAATAAACCAATCAGAGTGTCATCTCACATTCCCTTTAAGAGCACGCGCTTGTTCCATGGCGGATTGCTATTATAACGGCGGATTTGCCAGGTGCACGCCAGGAGTGGTTCACAGCTGAGGAGACCGACGTTCTCGTCAGGGCCGTAAAAGACAGAGAAGTGACAATGGGGATGGGAGAAACCCACCCAAATAAGCTTCAGTTAAACAGCCATATGATAATTTGGGTAAATGTGTAAGCTAGATTTATGCCTATTTTTTCACATCTTCATGGACACAACACTAATTTCCCTTGTGTGTTAATATTTTTCCTTGAAATAATGTGGCCTATGATTTGCAAAAATGAAAACTGCTGCTTCTGTGTAGACGAGAGAATCAAAGTGTATGCGTGTTGTGCACGCGCTACATTATGGCCAAACATGCGCCCTTAAAAATAGCATCTGAACGTGTCACTGAAAACGCACCACTGACTTTAGACTAGGTTTTTCCTGGTCTGTGGCGGAATTGTTTTCTAAACTGCTAAATAGCATCAGGGAACGTTTGCGCCGGAACACGCCTCCTCTTTTCGCTGAACCGCCCTCGGGAGCGCAAGTTCATTCCCTAATTTACCAACGTGCGTCTGTGGAGGGAAAAGTCCGCTGTGCGTCGGGTGCAAAATAGGAATGATACATGCGTCGGTGTACAAAGTCAATTGCGCTGGGTGCAAGATAGGGCCCTATATGAATAATAACTAATATCAATGTTACTGCTACTTTTCAGGGGAACATTTTTCAAGAAAGCATTACAAATAAAATATATTGTTAATCGTATTATCTAAGAAGTCAGGTTATGTCTCATGCCTAGCAACCACATTGGTCACTCGAGTAAAAAAAAAAAAACATAAAAAAACACTGATATGCCACTGGTAGGAGAAAATGAATCATGTTGAAATCATGCAAGTCTACACCTCTACACTGTGAATCCATGTATGAAGCTTACATCCCAGTGAGAGAATGTGAGTGTATGTGGGTGTGCGTTCTTAAACTAAGGGAAACCATATGAGGTCAGAGAGTGTATACCACAGTCCTCAGCTCCTTACTAACCTCTCTGTAATGGTCTGTCTTTAATGCTAAGTCAACACTGGCAGAAATGCTCGCTGCCTGAGTAAAATACCTCTCCTGTCTGAGCCCTGAGTCCCACTCTGTCCCTAAAATACACTTTCCTTCAGCCGTCATTGTGCACAGCTCAAAATAAGGAGCTGTGTTTATGCTAGACTTACGGAAAAACACTCTTTTAGGCTCCCTGAGGTCTCCGGCTAACATGAGTCTCTTATTAAAGCTCTTTGCAGTACTAATACGGTCCCCGTGAGCCCCGGGCCCGCTTCACTCAGGCAGTAGCAAGCAATCCAGCATCCATTCAGATATTCGACTCAGAAATGTTATCGACTCCACCCAGCCAAATCCCCTCATCTTTTCCACCCTCCACATGCCAGAGAAATGCGGTCATGCAGACACCCCTACTGCAGGTTTGGGTGATTGTAAATGCACATGTTAAGAGTCAACAGAAGGAGAGAGGGAGAAAGAAAGAGAGAGCCCGGGTGAAGGAGTAGAGATGGCTACTCTAATTGAGCAGAAAGATTTGTGGCTGGCTTTCACAATCCGTGCTCTCTGAATCCCTCAGCCATGATGTGGGCACTTGAGTTGAAGTCTTTTTGGGAACTGTCTGTTTTTGAGATCCTAAGATAAAATATTATATTTCCTGAGGGGGTTCTCCGGTTTCTCAGCTTAACATCGCTGACGTGCACATTTGAAAAGAGGAGAGATCTTATTCTACACACATAATGGAATCATTTGCCATCAGTGAATAGCTGTCATTGGTAAAAGGGAGAATCAATGGCAAATAAAATAGGAAATTAATTGTTAGTTTTACTGCACAAGCACTGCTGTATTTTTGTTTAGAAAGAAATTGATACTTTAATTCAGTACGGGCACATTGAATTTATCAAAAGTAACAAATACATTTATAATGTTACAAAATATTTCTATTTCAAATAAATTCTGTTTTCTGAACATTCTAATCAAAGAATCCTGAAAAATCTATCATGGTGTCCACAAAAAAACTGTTTTCATCATTGATATAGGATATGTTACTTAATCAGCATATAAGAAAGATTTCTGAAAAATCATGACAATGAAGAATGGAGTAATAGCTGCTGTAAGTTCATGTTGCTCTCAGGTTTCTATATCTGACTTTACCATAACTGTAATTATCTCTCCCAGAGTTGTCATGGTAATTGATAAGGCAATGTTAATGTATTTGGTCTTGGCGGAATAGATCTGCTACACTTCTGTTGCTGCTGCAGAGCAAGTACCGAGACTTGCTACTGCCAATACATTGCAGACATGCAGCTATGAGAAAGAACACCTGTAGCAGATCTATACAGGTGGAGCAGGGGAAGGCGGAGGGTTTCTGAAAGCACGCTGCAGACTGCTAACAGCAAACAATGTAAAGTATTTGAATGTTGAGTGAAGCAGCAATCTCATTGGCTGCTGATGCCACAGCGACCAATCAGCAGCGCTATGTAGATGGCGATGTGATCGCTAACAAATTAAATTAAGGACCTATCAGCCTCCGCCATCTAGAGTTTCATGACGGAGCCTTGTATATCTTTCAGGTAAATACGGTCATGGCAGAGTAACAGTTTGTAGAAAAACTAGAAAAGCAAGAACCTACTTAAAGGCACAGTTCTGTCAAAAAATAAATATTCTGTCATTATTTACTCATCCTCATACGGTTCCAAATCTGAATGACGTCTGTGAAACACAAAAGAAGATATCTTGAATCATGTTTCAATTGTTTACAATGAATGTCAAAGTGGTTGTAAACAACATTGAAAGAAATGCATACAGTGTTGGAATTACACGAGGGTAAATAAATGACAGAATTCATATGTACCAAAGCCAAGGACCTCATCAAGGAAATATCCATGCTGTTGAACCTGCGTTTGAATACTTGCTATCTGGCCTAACAACACAAAATACTCCAACCATGAGATCTACTATAATCAACAGAAGTATATAGGCATTACAATGCAGTATTATGTTCAAGGGTCCCTCTGTTGGTTTTATTTAAAAGAATGTGGCCAGTTCCCCTCCCAAAAAACTGCTTCTCCGATTACGTAACATATGCTGATGTTGATGAAAAACGCAGTGGGCATATCGTGGTCTAGACAGCAGTTCAGCTCATCAAAACAGCAATGCGCATCCTAAAACATGAGATGTCTAGCTTCTTCCGTGTTTCATTCTAGCTGTCCCTGATTGAAAACAGCACAAAAAATATATCCAACAGCAAGTTTGCATTTGCTTAGAGCCTGTGTTATAATGTACAAAACCTCAGGGATCAGAGAAAGTGCATGCACCCCCCAACATTTACAAAAAGCTATCAATTATCAAATAAAGGGATCTGTAAAGATACATGGTAAACAAAGGATTATTCTATTAGTTCTGGAGTGAAGTAGACCACTCATGGAGAATTAGTCTGTGAGCTCAAATGGCAGAAACTTTCCAAAAGCTTAATTAGTTTGGATTAAGACAGAGGAAATGGGACAAGCACTATTAAATCTAACCCACGGCTATTGTCTGGCCTTGTTATAAACCCAGAGGGATGTTTGGAACAAAACCATTATCTTCCTCGTTTCATATTCCGCCGCTGTGTTGGAAATGTTCCTCAATGGAATTTTAATGCCTACATATCAAAGCTATTCTAAATTTTGCTTCAGTCCATTAAATACATTCTTCCATGTTTACAAATGAGGCTAAACAAACAAATTAAATCATTCTGAAGTGAATGGTTACTGCTGTAAGGGAGGCAAATAGAGATTCAAGCTACAATTTAAAAGGGATAGTGCACACAAAAATTAACTTTGTCATTACTTACTCACCACCTGCACGCTGTTCAGAACTTCTTCATTTTCATTTGTGCTTCCATTCCATTCATAAAGTCACAGGCTAATTGGAGTATGGTGACAAATCTTTTCTTCCTTATTGTGACGGAAAAAATGCAGGGCGGGCACTTGGTTCAATCCATCAGTTTTTGATTGGATGGAGGCTGATCTGAATGCATGCTTGCAGTAAATTGTAAGAAAGAGGCAGGGTTTATGAGGACAACATGATTGGAGAAATCTGGCATAGGTCACCCTGAGAGAAGTCTGTTTCACCGAGAGGTCAATACTGGCTTTGATTAAAAATGTATGTTAATAAAAATAAAAAAAGATATAAATATATATATATATTTATTTTTTTTACAAACAGATCAATAAGAAGCATTTAGAAAATAGATGTAGAGAACTTCTATTTCATGCCTACTTTAACATTCAAATGCATTGCATCACAACATTTGGACTGTTGATGATGTCAAACCCTGGCGCAATGAGCCAAGGCACCTGTTTAGCATATAATGACTTAAATTTCTGTCTGTTCATCACACAAAGCTAGCGCATGGCTTCAGAGGACTTGGAATTTATCGCATGAGTCATATGGACCAACAATTCATCCTCCTACAGACAGGGAGTAGAGCCCAGCCAGAGGTATATGGGAGACACATATGAAAGAGAGAGAGGAGGGGTAGTGAAAGCTATCTGTGAAGAATAAGAACATCAGCTGTACTGGCAGTTTGATGAATGTGGGGGAGAAGGAGGTGCGGCTTGCTGAGATGCCTGGATGAAAGGGAACCAAATTACCTCAGCAAATCACTGACGCCATGTCTGTCAGGAATTATTTAGTGACGGACGTAACGGGTGGAAACAGGACATGTCTGAGGCGCTGTTTAACGACGCGCAGGTGGCTGACGTTACAACAGCAGCAGGTAGGGAGGGTGGGCTGTTTATCCTGCTCTGATCAGTCACCTTCCTCTGCCAGATTGTCTGTGGAGACAGTTACAGTATCATCAGTTTAGAATGAGTTGAAGTTTATAATGGCTCTCTCCTTTCAAACAACCTCTGAATACATCTGGAAAGTAATTAAATTGGGACATTTAATATTCAACAATATTATTGATCTGCCTTATTATGGGTGGACGATGATGCAATTTTCTTCTAGAAACAAACTTTGTTGTATTATTTTCATGTTATCAATGTGAAGCTGCTTTGATACAATCTGTATTGTAGAAAGCGCTATATAAAGGTGACTTGACTTGACTATTATTATATCCATGCAGAGTTTACAATTATATTTTAAAAATGAATACATTTTTGACCTTGTATATTTTTATTCAAGATGTCATAACTTAATCTTCCAGAGAAACGACAGACTTCTCTCAGGTGACATATACAGTGGATTTCTCCAATAATTTAGTCTGCTTAAACTCTGCCCCTTTATTACAATCGCCTACAAACTCACATTCTAATCTGCCTTCATTCAATCAAAAACTGATGGAGAGAACCAAGTGGACAGACAGACAAGTCTTAAACCTAGTCCCAGACTAAAATGCATGTTTGAGCTGTTTTAACTGAAGGCAACCTGCACTGAAAAATCCTAAAATATGACAAATCTTGTCTCAAGATGCACACCAGTATTTTTTTTTTTCATTTTTTTTTTTCATAAGGCACATTTATAAAAGCTACTTAAAACTCCTAATTGACCTAAGGCCTAATCCTGGCTTAGTCTAATACCTGTCTGTGAAACCAGGCCTGAAATGCATTAATATTAGTAAGAACAGAATAGGCAAAACACTAAAATGATTGCAACATTATTACCATAAAATAATGCAGAATAGGAAGACTGACAATTCTGCAAACACAGAAGTGATTAATTCGTATAAAACTGATTTTACACAGAAATAATCCTATCATTTTTTTTCCAGCATGCATGTAAAATATGAAAATGCAACACTTAACTGTCAAACTCATACATAAAATGAGTATTCCACCGATACACATTCTCAGGGCTCTACATATTCTTGCTTCCCTGAAGAGAGAGAATTTCATATTTGTCATATTTAGTAAGAGTCAAAAAAATTATAGTGTCACAAGTGACACAATATTTTGAGAGCTGATTAAAACTGTGAATATTTACAGACGCGTTTAGCAAGTGATTGAACACAACGGTTTTGATCTAATCCCATGGACTCATTTCACATGTATTCAGATCTCCACTTAGTGTGCTGAAATGCGACCTCCCATTCCCTCTCATCCTGCCTGTCTCTTTGAGGTCCCAGAGAACCTGCTAGAGTGGATTGGAAGATCAAAAAGCAGGTAAAAAAATCCCTTTTATCTTGGGCTGACACTCTAAAGGTGGGCAATTAAAAGAACACTGTGTGAAGACACCAACGTTGATGGAGACATTAAAAGCTGAGTCTTACAAAAAGGATGTGGATCATATTTTACTGCTAAATAAAAAGGAAATACAGGCTTAATTATTGACTATTCATACTTTTTGAATTATTGTCATGACATATTCAACTAACCCCCCCCCCCCCCCCAAAAAAAAAGAAAAGAAAAGAAAAAACGAATAAAATGACAAAAACACATAAAGAAATAACTAAAAATAAAAATAAAATGAAAAATAAAAATATAAAAATAACAGCTAATTCAAAATATGAATTAAACTTATAAACTGGATGAAATAAACTACTTTAAAAAAAAAAATAAAAGCATAAATTCATGGCACAACAAACATTGAAATTATTTATAATTAGACTCAAATTTTGGAAACACTTATTTTGATGGTCCTCTTTAGATCTTCTGTTGACTATAAATAACGTTACACCGACTAATGTCAACTAACTCTCATTAGAGTATTAGTAGAGTATTAATGGACTGTCTGCTTAATATCTGCTAACACTTTATTTAAGTGCTCCCCCAACAGACATTCTACAGGTAACTTATTCTTTGTGCTACATAACAAGTATGTGAATTTTTCTACTTACCTGAACCCTAACACCTAACCCTAACAGTCTACTAATACTCTAAGAGTTAGTTGACCGGTAAGTTCAATGTTACTAGTCTAAAGGGGAATGTCAACGTTGAATGTATAAAGGGGACCATCAAGATAAAGTGTAAGCTAAATTTCTAATAATATTCTCCATTTATTTTACAGAGTTTTGAAAGGTCTAATTTTAATAAGATTAAGCTTTTAAATGGCTTTAATGCAGATGTCCGGGCTCAGCAGAACTCTCATTCGTCTAATGAGCTCAACTTAAGCTGTTTAAACTTGTTAACCTTTGCTGGAAAGCAATGGTAGATTCAGACCATGGCATCAACACATGCTCATGCATGCTTGCACAACACAGGTGCACTCGTACACACACAGTCTCTGATTAACATATAATGTCTTCTTCCTAATTGCATCCTCTAAGTGATTTCACCAAAAAAAACCTGTCCTAAAGAGAAGAGAAACTAAGAGGTGTTAGAAAACAAGCGCTCTGGTGTGAATACCTTCTCTATTTATTCACGTCTCTGTAAAGCCCTTAGGCTGATTATTACTGTAAACTGAATTTAAAAGATGTAAACAGCCTGACACATTTTACAAAGACAAAGTATATTGGAAATGTCACCCATTTTTGCTGTCGTTACAAAAGAAAGGCCTGCAGGGTAACAACAAAGTACATTTCAGTTCTTAGGTTCATGCTTAACTCCCCTGAATGTTTAACATTAGATCCTTATAGAACAACACAAAGCCCCTTTGAATTTTGTGACTTAGTGTCCTCTGAAGGACATGTGCCTGGACACAACGACAACGCAGTCCTTAAGTGTCAACTAGTCTCTCCCCTGTGAAGGCCTCCTTTCCTTTACCTCTGTACAGATAAAACGTTGTCAAAATGATTCTGTACTATGAATTTTTAAGGCCAGACAAGTAATTTGGTGAGGTCAATTTGTCTGCCGTCAGCGTTTTCACAGATTCGCGTTTTTGAAGTTTACTCGGAGATGAAAACGTTTTTCACAATTTTTCAATGCTTGCACCTTGGAACCTATTTCAAGGTTTGCTTTCTCAAGCCAACAGGCACTGTTGTTGTACAAATGAACGGGCCAGAGCGCATTAAGGGTTTTCTGTTAGAACGGTGTCGTGTAAGCGTAAGCTAAGTTAATAACTAATGATCTTTGCAACAGAAGTGAATCAATCAAAATGTTCTAAAAGTGCATTCTTTTACATACATGCATACAAGTATATAAAAAAAATAAAAAATAGACATCACTTGCCAGCCACTAAATAGATGCTTGCAAATAGAAATATTCATCTGAGGAGGTAACCATAGCAACAGTATGCTGCTCAAGCACTTTTTGTTAGTATCAGTGCTGGAAAAAACATTAGCCGAACATGACAAGTATTGTCATAATTTATATACACACAGTGCCCTTGCATTATTTCTTCTTTCTTGTTTTCTCATGGTTACTACTTCATTTTCCTGTAATCTCAACATCACAAAACTAATCTCTAGTTAAAAATACTACGGTATATGTTGCTTTCCCTGGTAAGCCACAAATATATACACACACACACAGACACACACACACACACACACACACACACACACACACACACACACACACACACACACACACACACACACACACACACACACACACACACACACACACACACACACACACACACAGAGACACACACACAGAGAGACACACACACACACACACACACACACACACACACACACACACACACACACACACACACACACACACACACACACACACACACACACACACTTTTATATATCTTACTGACCACAAACCACAGGTTAACAGTACTTGAGATTTCAACAGATAAAAAGAAAATCCCTACAGAAATCCATTGAAACACGTCATCGCCTCTGAAAGCCAGTGTATAATTTGCACACTGACAGATACGGATTTTGTGAGAGGACCATCTCATCACATGGCACTAAAAATAGGCCTGCCATTTCCTAAATTACAAGCAACATGATGTCTGGCTCAAAATCCAATGTGAAGTCCCTCGAGACGAGAGTAGCTGGGATGGTATTATGCTCATTTCCTCATATTTAATCTTTAAAGCTTAAGAGCGGTGGTCACATTACAACCCCTATCAACATATTCCTGTACCTGCTTTCATTTAACAGCAAGAGAAAATTCTGCTCTTAGAGATCCTGTTCCTCTGAACACATTCATGCATTCATGATACTGACAAGCAGGTTCAGAGGCAAAATAAATAATGTTTGAGAAATTACTTCTACAGCTCAAAGGTAAAGCACATGAAGGACCAAAGGAAAGAAATACCATAAATGAGATCTATATAATATTTCAATTGCTTCTCCTTGACAGTAATAAGATTAAGTTGTCTACTTGTCAGTTGATTTTCTCCATAAAAAGAGCAACCTCTGAATGTAGTTTTAATAACAGCAGAAAAGTGCACACTTCTATTACAGGAAAAGCACTGTGAAATGTAATTAGGTTTGATATTCCATGTCATGGAGTTCCATGGTAAGAAGCCAAAGAGTTACTAACTATAGACTTCTACTGCCACCTGGTGGTTTGCCATTGACTATTGCATAACACCACTGCATGATGTATGACTTCTCTTGCATGTCTAGGTTATAAACCTGAA
Source organism: Leuciscus leuciscus (assembly GCF_965113295.1). NCBI lineage: Eukaryota > Metazoa > Chordata > Actinopteri > Cypriniformes > Leuciscidae > Leuciscus > Leuciscus leuciscus. The sequence continues at coordinate 43,122,725 of NC_138729.1, forward strand.
TGTAATGTTATATGACATGTTGGGGAAATAGTAAACAGACTACTATATACAATGCACAATTATTTTTTAGGTTAATTAAGTACTATTCAAGACAACACCTTTGAATAGCAGTTGGACTAAGCAAAATGTTGGTAAATAACATGATAATGTGGTCTCACGAGAGTATCTCCTAAGCAGAGGCATCCGGCTGTAATTTAATTTATTTTCTGACACTGTGAGTGTCAACTCTGAAGGTTACACCCCACACTCTCATTAATGAAGGATTAGTGCTCTTTTGAAGTCTATGATTCATATACACGTGGGGGCAACAAGTCCCACAAAGACAAATCTGTTGCCTACATTTCCATAAAATTTGTGTTTGTGTTAATTGGAGAGTCCCGGGAGAAGCTCTCAAATATTCAAAGCTAATGGTGGAGTGGTGGTAAAATATATTTCAGGAACCCAAGAGGCACTTATCAGAGAGTGGACTGCAATTTATAAACGTGTGTTAGCCAGTCTGTGGTTTCTGCAATCTACTAGCATTGCATAGTTTAAAACCTCCATTAATGTTTTGCGGTTGAAACTAAACATTTCTCTATTGAAACTAAATATTTTTTTATCTTCCAGGATGAAACACTGAGCAAAAAAAATTAGTTACTGGTGAAACTTTCCGTTAGCATTTCCAATGATCTCAATGAAAGTTGCTCGGTTGGTCCAAGACCCCCAAAAGTACATCATTTGAAATGGTCCATCTTTGCTCTGAACTACAATGTGAAAGGCAGGATGGGGACATTTTGTGTAATTATTTTTATTTTTTATCTCATCTTATTTTACTTATTTATTTTTAATAAACAGGAAAGAAAACGGCATTACTCAAATCATTCATTAGGTCTTGCTCCAGGTAAAAAAAAAAAATGACAGACAGAAAATCGAAAACTAAAGGAATTGTTATACAATAGGTCATGAGGTCATGGCTACAAATACACATTGCACTTCACATTAAAATAAAACATTCACCCTGTCTATTCTCTAATTGCACATTATACATCCTAATGTGCAATAATCATCCATGCATACGTTTAATTTATTATTTTATTGTGTGTATATATACACACACACACACACACACACATATATATATATATATATATATATATATATATATATACACACACATATATATAAATTAATTTTGAAAAAATGTCAACTGGATATTCCAGTAAAAACAAGATTTCTCTCTGGTGACGAAGACTTCTCTCCAATGCACCCTTTTCACAGACTGTGAAGATGCGTTTCCACTGTTATCAAAATCACAAATCCAGTAAATATTTTCATAAAAAAAACAACTAATATACATTTGCACTGCTATACTTTGTTGTGTACCTAAACTTAACTGATATTTAGTGATATCAAATTGATTAACTGCATCTAACATAAAAGCAAACATATGTATGCATATACATTATACAAATACAAAAATTGTATTTGCTGTCATCATTCACCACTAATAGAAGTTTACCCAACTATGACGACGTCCGCTTCTGAGAATCCCGGAAATGTGAAAAGGGTCCGTCATTTAGCCCTCTTAAACTCCGCCCATTCAAGCCTGAGTGCGATGCCCACATCTCAAAATCCAACCAACAAACAAAGAACAGAACCAAGTCCCCTACACTAATTATTTTCTTTTTTCCAAATTTATTACACTCAAATTCACTTCATATTACGGAAGAAAAAAAATCTGTCACTACTTCAGATTCATTGCAAAATCAGCCAATGCATGTACTGATTTTGTAGCTGTGTCTTATAATGTGTTCCTTATCTGATATAATAATGCACATTGCACTTGCTCACTGACTCACTCATATCTCTGCTTGGCTTCCTTCCTGTGCACCTCTTACAAGAATGCAGCATAACTAATTCATTTCCTCAAATAGCACTTTAATCACTCAAATCAAGCTGTTCAGAGTGCAGACCACAGTTTTCACCCCCCCCAAAAAAAAAAAAAAAAAAAAAAAAAAAACTCATCTGGCAACAATATTTTACCACAGCTTGTGATTTCACAATTACCTCGCAAAGAGAGTTTATGATCTCATTTGAGTTGCTAATGTACTCCCCCCTCTCCTTCCCACCTCTTTTTGTTATCTCGGGGGACCAAAAAAGATTTTGTACACAGGCCAGTTATGATTCCATATTTACAACATTTAATTTGAATGCCAAGCGAAATGTGGCGAGTCGAACCATATGTAGATTTAATTACAGCCCTATCTCGGTGGCTGATTCCCACTCTGCCTTCGCACTGGATAAATAATAAAGATGGCAGACTGGTGATATTCAATTTTTCACATAACAAAGGCCAAATAATTGTCGTTTCTGACCTGCTGTTTCTCTGAACATGTTCTATGACACTTTAATGTTTTATGGAAATTCAATGGAAGTGAGGTTTAATAAATGAAGGAGACTTTGGCTATTACTCTATGAATTTCACATCAATAGTGCTTAAGTCAAGGGCTCTTTTACAAATGGCCACAGTGTATATGTTCATCTTTGTGCTAGTGTTCACAGTATTTTTCTTTGAGCTTATATCAATCCAAACCTCAGTAACAAGATAAAGGTATGTTTTTTTTTTCTAATTGGCTTTCCATATACATAATTGGATGTGAATTGTGGGATACTGTATAAAAAGATAGAAACGCTAAGATGTGAATATAATTTCCAAAATGCACATTACATTTTTTTTACAGTATATGCTCGCTTGGGGTCATATGCATGAACTACTATGGAAACACATTTACAGTATAAATTACTGGATGTGCATAAAGAAGTCAGAGCTGACTGAAGTATTTTTCTCAGATGAATGGCTACTATTACCTTCCAGAACTGTCTGGCAAGTCCCACACATAAAACATTTGCCAATAATCTCTCATGTGAAACAATCACACACATGAAAATCATCAGAACATCTAAACCACAAGTGATTATTTAATAAAAGAGCAACAGTGGCTTAAACACTCGTTTCCATTTCTATTTTGCACTAATTATTTATTTGTGCATTGTTTTCATGATATTCAGATTTTTGGAATAAATTAAGCATGTTTGAAGCATAGCCACCGACTGTGATTAGCAGAGGCCAAGTATAATTAATTCTCAATTATAGCAACATGACAAAGTTTGCTTAATGAACATTGGCAGAGCTCAACTTTATGCAAACTAGCACTTATGTGACGCAGCAACTATTAATAGCTACTGTATGTTTCCATCTGCCTATTTTTATGCAAACTTTGGGATATCGCATAAAAACAACGCTGGATGGAAACACCAAGATGTGTATAAATTCTAAACATGCATATAAAAAAAACTTAGTATAAAAAGTTAAAAACGTATTATAGGCGGATTATTGTTTTATCCAATAAGATGTGCTTAAACTACGATGGAAACACATTTACAGAATCAATGCGCTCTGAGGCGCAAGTCATTTATGACGTATGAAAAAAAAAAATCATAGTGACATGTTCCCTGATTACAGCAATTTCAATTATTATTTACATTATTGTAGCAAATTTCCCAGGAAGTGAGGATTTTGTTCACTTGGATAGAAACGTTGCATTATTCGCAATTTATGTATGCAATTTTCCAATTTTGCGCATAAGTTTTGGATAGCTAATGTAGACAGTGATCTCCCACTTGATAGTTAGGAACACATATTAGCAAACATTGCAAAAAACGTTTAATCACTATCATTGCGAACACCCCTAAACTAAAAAACAAACAAAACTAAAAATAGAGCTGAAACCTTCCTCCTATATTAAATCTTATTATTAATTGAAAAGGATAGCAAACCTTACCTTGACACTGCTAGCGCCATGTTCCTCCAGTTGAGTGACAGGAACTCAGGGACAATCACTTCTGCATCAACTCTGTATCAAGAACACAACATTAATATCTCACAAATGATCCCTTGTTGGATCTGAAGATCCCATAAACCACTATGCCACACCACACCATTTTATGTATCTTATAGTGTGAATAAAAGGTGACTGAGTCATAACAAAAGTTGCCTGTAAGCTATCAGATAAAGTAAACAGTTCCACTGGAACATTTCATCTCCACTCACCTGCAGCCATCCTCACATTAGCCAGCATCTGAGTTTCGAGGTCATTTGATTTGTGGTCCACTCTGGTGGAGCTAATGTTTTCTAGATGGCCTTATAAAACGCAGATCGCTCTTGGCTCCGTTACCGTGGATACCCACGGCCTCCGATATGTCACTCTCTCCTGCTTCGGCTTCACAGCGCAGCCTGACAAAACAACCTTTGGAAATGTCAACATGTTAAAGCTGCACGGTTCCAGACGAGCAAGGCCAGGTGTGTCAAACACCATTAGTTTTAATCCTATTTGCTGTGAATCTTCACTTGGAAGAGAAAGAACGTATATCTGTCTCGGCCCATCAGCTGTGCTTTGTGCAGGTCTCTGTTTTGCAGGAGACCTTTTCTGCTGCCAAGAGGCAAAACCGACTTTGAGCTGTTGAGCTCTGAGGAGTTAAGCTGGCTTCAAAATGGGTAAAAGTACTTTTTTTTTTTTTCTCAAAGGCTATTTCTTGCTTCAAAAAATCCCTCCTTTAGCTTAGGCACCTGCATAACAAAAATCTTTTCTGTTATTTTGAAGGTTTGAACAAGGGGAGTAAACCTCCTTGACCTCTGTCTCTTGCATATATTCATTGGATCTATTGTGCTGCAAACTACATGGTCTTTTCCTTTTCAACAATTTATGCCACTGTTTTGGTAACTAAGAAACCTCAATTTGAAAATATCTCTCTAAAATCTCTTTAATTCCAACTTTCGATAAACAAGTAAAGCCTTGGCATCGAGAACAAACACTGACTGCAGTGCATGTTTTTTGCTAGTTTATGAATAACAGGATTTCTCTATCAACATCCTCTTTGAAAGCTCGCGCAGCGGCCAACAGATGTGCTACGCCACTTCCTCCCTTAACTACAATAGAGAGATTACCACAACGGTCTCATTTCTCCTTCCTCAGGGGAGGTTGGTTTTCTCTGAGGATAAGTTGCTATGGGGCCCCAGAGCCGCAACATAGCTGCTAAAACTTCAACAGAGAGATAGCAATGTTTGTACATCCAGAGAGATATCCTTTTGATTATGCCGGTACATATTTTGTGAAACATTTTGAACAACAAATGCTAGAACGACTCCAGTCAGGTAGAAAGGTAGAGTTTGTTCAGTTCTTACATGCCAACTCTCGGAAGATTTGGTAATGGATATGACAATGCTAATGTATTTGGTCTTGGCGGAATAGATTTACGCTGCTGCTGTTGATTATTGCTGTTGTTGAAGATTATTATTGCTGCAGCTGCAGAGCAAGTACAGGAACTTTCTACTGCAAATGCATATGCAGATACGCTGCTGTGAGTATGTAAGACATACTGCTGCTGCACAAATAGAATATATATATAAAAATGACCCATTGCAGATCTATACAGGTGGAGCTGGGGAAGGTGGAGGGTTTCAGAGAAACTCTGAAAGTGCGCTGCAAACTGCTATAGTGAATGCTAAACAGATGTGTATTGTGAAGCACCAAGCTCATTGGCTGCAGATGCAACATGAACCAATCAGCTTGTGCCAAGTAGTTAACACTGTGTCTAGAGTTTCATGACAGAACTTGTCATTTTTAATTGCTTATATCAGACCTCTAAAAACAGGGTCCAAGATACATGTTTTTTTTGTTTTTTTTTTCTGTTTCAGTCTCTTCCCCGAAGACACAACCTCAGACTGCACAGATGTTCAGCTACAAATCATAACATACAGAGGTGAATGTGATGTTGCGGTTTGCACCCTCCCTTTGAGCTTTCACCACAGGAGTGCTTCCTGTTACATCTGTGATCTATACTAGCTGACTGCATAGCTAACAACTTCTCTAATTGCCCATATCGAGAATAATCTTTCCCCTTGTAGTGTGAGCACCAGATGGTTATTTGAAGATCCAACCTACCAGAGAGAAGGGAGTTAATACCTTTGGACCACAGGCATAGACTAAAGCACATGAAGCTTATTGGAATTAAAATATATGTTTTGGTGGAGGCAGTCTACAGTAGTGGGTGGGTAGCTCAAAGGTCACTGGCTTGATCCTGGGTACAGGTGACTCATGGAATGGAGAATTGCTGTAACACCCATTACTGTTTTTGCCCTGAGCAAAGCACTTAACCCTAGGTTGCTGCACGGGGAGTGTAACAGCAATTAGTGTTGAGTGAGTCCTGCAATAAAAGAGAATGAACAAGCATGTGCTAGATGTAAGCAAAGTAGCCAAGAATGCTCAAGCATATATTTCTCAAAGGAATAGTTTATCCCAAAAATGTAAATGCTTTCATTTACTCACCCTCAAATGTTAAGAATTTACAGGCTTCTCTTTTCCATTCAATGAAAGTGAAAGCTCGCAGGAGCCCTCAAGCTCTAAAAAGAACAAAAGAGCAGCTTAAAAGTAGTCCATATTGCTCATACACCATAACTAAAACAGAATAAACATGAAAACTAAACTCATTCTATCTATACCGTAACATCTGGTGCCTCTGAATGTGTTAATGCAGGTTTCATATAAACAACTGTTCAAAATGTTTGGGTCAGAAAGATGGGATGCATTACATTTTGGCTCAGAAACAAAAGATGCATCAAATATATACAATCAAATAAATGTCAATTTAATAGAGAATCTTGATGTATCACAGTTTACAAAAAATATTAAGCAGAAAAACTGCTTTTCAACATTGATAATACTTGTATACTGTATGCAAATCAACATACAGTATTCAAATAACTTCTGAAGAATCATGTGACACTGAAGACTGAACTAATGATGCTGAAAAATAGGCTACATTTTAAAATGTATTTAAAAAGAAAACAGTTATTTTAAATTGTTATGATATTTCACAATATTACTGTCTTTACTGTATTTTTGATCAAATAAATTCATCCTTGGTAAGCATAAGAGACTTCTTTCAAAAACAACAACAATGGTAGTGTAAGCAATGTCGATTCAGTAACATTGGTTCACATGTGCCTTATCATCAGTTGCAATTAACTTCAGATTTGAACGCAAGCGTTTGAGGTTAAACAGTCTTATACATAAAAAGAAAGAAAAAAAAGAAGAAAGATGCAGTGCAACTTTCAAAGAAGTCAGACTTGCACATGTTTACTTTTAAAAAGCAGCACAGATGAAAGTAAAACCATTTTCTGTTTGAAACTGCCTTAAAAGTGCTTGATGGGGTAATCCTCAATTAGTATACCATGGTGTTAACCTGTTAAGATAAACTCAAACTCAAAGAGTTTTAAACCGCTGTAGACCTCCACTTTTCTAAGGCAGTTTACAGTTGTAGATCTCTCATGGAGAGCTTGAAGTGTCAGGCTTTGCAGGCAGTTTTTATTTGAGGGCAAAAAAGATTAATACTGTTGTAGATTTCTGTCTCTATCTATTTTTCCAGGTGTGCTGTCAATCACTGTAATGGAGGTTGAGATGAAAAGCCAGGGATGAAAAACAAAACATGAGGGAAATGGTTATCATTATTAACTTAAAGCTGACATGAGCCATTTTCCTTCAGAAACATATTCCAATAAAAAACAACAACACATAATATATCCTTCAAATGGAATGGATTATACACTCGCCTTGTGGCAGGGTAAATCAAATGTGAAATATCATTCTTTTCTGCAAGTTAAACAAATAGCCTACTGATTGAAATGCAACACTTGGGAATGCATTACCTCGCAAACTAATTTAAACACTACGCAGTCACACTGTTGCTAGCATTGTCAGAAGAATTCTGATGTAGAATGTGTCTGCAACTTTCAGTGAACACAGAATTGTTTATGCAAGCAAGGCACAACACATTTCTTCATATTGAAATGGGAGGGCTGATTGCTACAGTCAAAAGTATTTGTTAGATGCTGAATGTTTCATAAACACAAGCCAAAATTAACATATTCATGACAAAAAGTCATGGCAATTACAGAGGCACAGGAGGGGGTAGTTCTGTTGCTTTCAAGTTTAGAAATTCATTATGCATTCTATTTGAATGTACGCAAACTTCACATTCCATATTAATCTAATCATAAGTAGGCTAGCCTATAGCTTTTGGAGGTTTGATAGAGAGTAAACCGAGTACAATCGTGTAACGTTAACGCATAGACCGACAAAGTAGCCTATCATTCACACGAGCACTAATTGTTTATCAAAATTATCTTTAAAAAAATAAATACAAAATTAACTGTAACGTTACCTACTGTGGTGGCAGTACCGTGGTACAGTGATGGTCTCAGATATGAAGTATTAGGCCTAGACGGCTATACCCAACTGAATGATACTATTGTATTTACATAGGCGCTAGTCTAGTCAAAGTATTATGTCTAAAACACGGTAATGCCATGGTATTTTGATACTGTTTTGATCAGAAAATTGTTTTACCTGCAGTCAAAGAAGCTCACTCACACAAATTCCAAGCGAAGGTGTTGAATTTAAAAGACATTGTTTATAACGATAGGGGGTTTGTTCTTTCAACGGCTTGTAGCCTATACTTCATCCTTAATAATTTATGTTTTCTGTGTTTTAAAGTAGCTCAATTATGTGGTAGAAACCGCTTCAACAGATTACCGCACGAGACGCGTGATTCAGACTGAATTGCGAACCGTTCAGACCGTTTTGGCCAATTCATTGAAAGGCCGTCTCGCAAGAGTGCTTCATTTGCAAATTCGCTGAATTCGTGAGTCAGTGTAGCCTGGGTTTCCCCATGCTGCCTTGGGCGCAGCGCGATTTTATTCACGCTGCACGTCTCAATGAGAAAGAGTTCTGACGTTAGCCAGGCTAGAGTCAGTGACCTGTTCTAAAGAATCAGACTGAGTTAAAACTGATTCAAACCGTTATGATCTATTCTTATGGATTAATTGAAAAGAACCGACTCGCAAGACTGATTCATTCACGAATCTGGCTGCATTTCGAGATTCTGATTCTAAACGGCCGACATACCCTCCTGAGACCCTGCGACCTCATATGAGGACATTACATTTTTGCCTCTTGACACAATGATAGTCAAATTTGTAAATCTTAGACATGTTGGCCACATTTAGGGACACTGCCCACACCATCTTGTGGTGATATCACAACATTACACCAATGTCAGTGAGAAGAAAATGGCTGGAATATCAGCAAAACACTTCTACACCAGTTCCCGAAAGAAAAATGACCCAGGTAAAAAATCTATTCAAATTATTTATGTATTTTGTATTTTGTATTTATGTACAAATGTATTTATGTACAATACTGTCTCTAGCATCATACGGGGATTACAATTTGACATATTTTAGTAATAGTAGCACTCTAGGACATCAGTAAATGTGAAGTACTCGTTTGAGGACATTGGGACTATATTACGTTATTTATTCTAACATATGGTTAGCTGGTGGGACGTTTGCCCATATATATTTAGAACAATAATACTTTAGTAAAAACCTAAAGTAATATTGACAAACTATATATCATTTGAAAGCTTACAATCTCTAGTTTTCATATTTGGTGGCTGTTTTTTTTTAAATAAAATCAATTTGCAACAAGAATATTTAATATTCATTAGGCGTGTTTAGGCCTTTATTTTGAAATAGAAATAAACATGAAAAATCATGAAAGATTGGTAGAAACCTCAGTTTGTTTTCATGCCAAGAGTTCAAAAGATAACACTAATTAAATGTTATGAGAAAAAAAGGTCTGAAAATGTTTAAAATATAAAGAAAAATATTATGGATTCTCGATTTGTGATGCAGCAGCGAGCTATAACGCACATATGTGCTCTTTTTATGTTTATTAGAGGTTGAAATCAAATCAAATACTGCCAAAACACCCATACTATTTCGTATTTCTGAATAGGATGCATACTTCATAAATTGTATGAAATTATGGAAAGACATGGTTCAGCTCACTCAAAACATATGAAAATGGAGACGCCCTTATATGGTCAGTAAGGAAGCTGGCTGTTTTGAGATATCAACCTAAAATTTGGAACACAACTTGTTTAGATTTTTGGCTTTAATTTTCTAGCAGTTTTAGAGTAAAATATATTTTATAATATATATATTTTATATAAAATATAAATAATTATATTTTTACATTCTATATTTTCATAAACTCAAACTTATATAACTTTTTTTCACTTCTACAATAATCTGGCAAATGTCTTCTTAAAAACAATACCAACTATATGCCTATATTCCAAAGCATTCTTGAATTACAACCATTTAAGTTTGTTTTTTGATTGCTAGTACTATGTCCTCACATGAGGACATCATATGGTAAATCATAGACCCACTGTCCTCACATGAGGACATCATTTTCTGCAAAAACTACTTCCTGTACAAAAACAAATTTTAGTTATTATACTTATTAGGTCCTACTTATCCCAAATAGCAAGAACAATTATAAAATGCACACCAGGCAAACTCTCGGGTCTCAGGAGGATACAGAACGACATACGGTCACGGAAAATGATTTTCAAGTCAGTAGGCCTACATGGTAATCTCCCTCGTCAGATAAGTATTTATCAGTAAAACTGTGGCCTTTTGAGTTGATCAGACCTGCCCACAAATGCACTCCTTTGAAGAATCTATAACAACTCGATGTTAATGTTGGTTTTTCCAAAGGAAACTTACTCCACTGAATCTAATATGGATCTTATCACCTTCGTGGTAAAAAATAGCAACAAGGGATCAATTGATAACACAGTCAAATATATTGTGCATTTTTATTATTATTATCTGGCAAGCTTTTGCCCGTTAATGCGCATGTTTATAAGAGCCTGAAAAAAAAAGCGAAAAAAATTGTAATAATGTTACATATTATTGTCAGATTCTATACCTCATTTAAACATGCCTTTTAGACGTAATATTAGAGATTTTAAGATTTCGGTCTTTCCCCGCGTAGATAGGTCACTGACTGACTGTCTTGGATTTGATATTTTTTTTATTATAATAGAGCGTTTTGACCATATATATTTGCTACATAAACGTAGCAACAACAAAAAAGTGGTTGTTTATATTTGAGCACATTGGAAGAGGGTTAATCACAACCTATGGAATTATTCTTGTATTATTCTTGTCTCTGATAATAACTTTATTTTTGTCTTGATTTATATGATAATATTCTGATATTCTAAGGATTCTGCATGAAAAACAGATTGCCGTCATCATTTTTTAACTGAACGTTTGAATGTGTGTCTTTTGTGAAAAAGCAGAACAGCAGATGGCAGCAAATACTTACACTCACATCTCAAACACTCTCTGGCATTGCTTGTCTTCAAATTGTATACCAGGATAAGACTCCTTTTAGCCACTTTTTTTTTCTTTTTTTTTTTAGTTTTTAGTTTTGATTACATTTTGGAGAAATTATAGATTATAGAGGGGAGTTGACTATTGTTTCCTTTTACTCTTTGTCAAACGTACTACTCAAAAACAGCATGATTACAAAGACATCAAAGACCCCAAACAACATTGTATTGAAAATATAAAGGCAACTTAGACACTTGTAAGGCCCACGAAAACATAACATAAATCTGTTGACTCTTTGTATAAAACTCAAACAAAATTGTTCATATAGAAAAAGTTCAAGACAAGAGAAATAAGTCTATGAAAGCAAAATATAAATAAAAAAGATAATATTCAACAGTCCTGTCTCAGTCCTTTTCTGCTTTGGGGTAAGTATGGCAATTCAAAGTCCTGATGAATAAAACAATGTCCCCAAAAAGAGAAAAAAAGTATAAATCCACTGGTTGAAGGCCTCACAAAAAACAAGTTATCGTCCAGCTGAAAAAAAAAGAAGTCTCTAGAGTATCCACCACGTATATCCCAGACCAGAGCGTGCACATATGAAATGGCTCCAACGAATACAAAATGTCTCTCTATCAAGCAGTCTCTTTTTGAACTTCGCCTGATGAGATGACTTTCCTTCAAGAAAATCTCATCAAAGCAGAGACCCCCGCCCTCATACCAAGCTGTGAAATATGCTTGAAGATGAGTGAGTGTGCATATGTTGGTAAGATTAATCTCTTCTTTAGCGTCTTGACTCATCTCCCCCGCCTTTCTTCTGTGAGATGCACTGATTCACCCTGGATCACATTACATGAAGCCATATAGTTTCTCGAATCATTGAGAAGATTCAAAGTAACTGATGGTCCTATTGAAACCAAACTAGGGTTCATTGAATCGCCTGGACATTATAGAAAATCAGATATTGTGACCGACCTGGTGAATATTTTCTTCACTCATGCCAGATACATCCACCAGCCTGAGTTCACGGTCACCATTATATAAAAATAAAAAAATAATGAATTTGACATTTGAACTCATATTATCACACGTGTGCACATGTGGGAGGCTTGGAGCATGTTATATTTATGCATTTTGGTTTTGTATGTGATCACATACAATAGCTTTTGAGGCTTGTAATTTCAAGTCATTATACAGCTGCAAAGAATAATGTTAAATAATACTTAATAAATATTTACAAAAATAATTATGCTAAATACAATGCTAAATAATATTAAATTATTAACATAAATAATATGTAAAGAGTGCGTGCTGTATATATATACTATTTACATTTATTTTAAGGTAATTTTTAATTCACATTAATTTGAGGAATTATATTACTATTATTCAAAATTGTCATTGTACAGATGCAACAAATTTAACTCAATAATACTCAATAAATAGTTACAAAATAATGCTAATGTTAAATTTGCACATTCTAAAACCCACATAAAAATCATGTGATTTTTCTTAATATGTACAATTCATGAGATTTTTCCATGAAGACGAACATTTTCTTGTTTCTTTTCCTCCAGAAAAGTACAGATCTAAAGGAGGCACAATGTAAAACATTTCTAACCTCCCCAACTCAAAAATTTCTAGTGACTGGTCACATAAAATTTTTTCAATTGGCCCAAGTGAAAAATTAAGATGAGACCAGTCACTAGAAAATTTTGAGTTGGGGAGGTTAGACATTTTTTACAGTGCAGGACTGCAGGCGTTTTTCACCTCTGCATCACCTTTCTTTACCTCAGCATCAGTAAAGAGTGGCATTTACTTGAGCCCTGTCTCAGACAGGGTTGACAAGACCCCCAATGGGTGACTGACTGAATGAGTCCACTCAGTTCGTATCAGGAGAGAGACACTGACTGTCAGGATGTCAAAGCTTCCCTTTCTGGGGGTACTGTGTACATATGTGTGACTACATATGACTTTTCCACATCATGATGTGTCAAGGCTGTGCTACTCATGTTATTTTTATGTCTGTGCACAGTGTGTGCCCATGTTACTTTGCACATGTTCCAGCATTGGCATGGTGCATTGCAGTTTATATGCGAATGGATATTGACAGCATGATGTAATGTGTATTTGTAATCTGTATATCCGTGTGTTTCTCAAGCGCATATATGGAACTTCTGAAGGTCAGTGTTAATGAACAATGCACTGAGGTGTTGTTAATCTCTATAAATTGGTTAATGCTACATTAATGTCATGCTTGTCATTTATTGATTTTCAGGATATTAATGGTGGAACAACGCTAATTAAGAATTCCCACAAGGTATGAATTAAAAGGTCTCGAAGCGGCCCACAGTACTCCAGACATGTTTCATGACAAGCGATTTGATGGATGAAGTCTAGGAAATGGACTTCAAGAGGACAATTAAGAGGGTAGGAGATCCTCTAAAATGTCTATACAGTCAAAAGCATTTTGCATACAGCAGCCTCATAATTATCTGTGATGAGCATTCTGTTGCCCAAGTATGTTTATTATAAAAATGTAACCACATATCTAAGATTGGGGTGAGCTAAATTTATAATTGACACTACTATTTTTTAAAGAAAATATGGTAACACTTTACAATAAAGTCTTATTTGTTAACAGTAGCTAATGTATTAACTAACATGAACTAACAATGAGCAATCCATTTGTTACAGTATTTATTAATCTTTGTTAATGTTAGTTAATAAAAATTCAGCTGTTCATTGATTTTTCATGTTAATCCACAGTGCATTATTTAAAGCGACACTATGTAACTTTTCAACCTTCATAATATATTTCCAAGATCCTTGTGATGGTACATCGACTTACAATAGGTTGAATGACACGTCTGCCATAGCCTGACAGGGTCTGTATCGCTTTTACTGGCACTATGTAACTTTGGTGTTCGGGTAGTAACAAGAGCACAAAAAGAACTACAAAATTCGACTGCTTTACGGCATACGTCACTTCCCCCATCACTTCGTCAAATTTGGACGTGAGAGGCCAACCAGCGTTTGTTTTCGGCTTTCGTGCGTATGTTTTTGTCATGGGGGTTGTTTACACCTGGGCACTTCATGCATTTTCTCAGATCGGATAGCTATCCGATCGTGAAAAGTCCAGGTTTAAATGCCCTCCGAAACGCATTTGAATCCGATCCCTCAAACCACTTAAGGAGGATATCTGAGACGCATTCCAGACGAAACTGGACAAGTGTAAATGCATATGGTTGTTGAAACCACATATGTAAATTGTACTCCTCCCAAAAATGCAAAAAAAATTATAAAAAAACGTGTGAGAGCGTTGTATAGGCTATATGTTATATCCAGATATGACGACGCGCTGGAACACGCATCACCGCAGATGAGCAACAGCATCAAGCCAACGTGCAAACTATCGCAAATCAAAGTGAAAGTAAGTCGCAGACACTTATCACACAATCTTCATCATTAAAAGTAAAGAAACGAAATGATCTTACCAGGGCTGTTACTGCTCTCTCTTATTGCGGTCTTTGATTTTGAAATTTTAGCTGATAAATCGTACTCGGTCACTAACGTAACCTCGGTTCTCTCTAGAAGAGGGAACGAGTACTGCGTAAGATATCTTACGCTGGGGAAAATCCTTTTCCGCGAGATATTGAAGCCAAAAATTATCCTTAATTTTGTAATAATGCAAAACGCGTTGCAGCAGCAATGCAGACATAGGCGAGACAGCTCGCGCGCCTATTGGCTGCTCTGCGGCAACTGCAGCAGCCTATTGAGCGAGGCCTGGCGTGACGTCAGACCCAATCAGGGCACTTCGCGCCCGCTGCGTCACGTCCCGCCGAAATGGGCGTGGTCTAGGCCTATAAATATCGCTCGCAGGCAGCTATTATCTGGTTTTTCATCATCGAAGCAACCAGAGCGTGTGCATGCACGGCAAGATACGCAGTACTCGTTCCCTCTTCTAGAGAGAACCGAGGTTACGTTAGTAACCGAGTACGTTCTCTTACGAGAGGTCTCTCGTACTGCGTAAGATATCTTACGCTAGGGGACCCAATGTAAAACGCCGTGCATGCTGAGATCTGACACCAAAGACCCAAGGGCGAAAGCCCGGGGTACATATAGTGCACAATCACTCAGTGAACTCACAGAGAGTCCGGGAAGAAGGAGGGGTGCAGCCTCACTTTTCCACATAAAGTAGCGTCGAAGGGACGCAAATTTCATCATACAGACAGGGCGGGGGTACGGCCTGAACTGATGGGAAAAAATGTGGGTCTTACACAGTTTGCCCAGCTTTAAACTGTCGAAAAATTGAGCTGTGCTCAGCAAACGCAGCATTCTGAGCTGAACGCATCAGGTCAGATAATACTGGTAGTTTAGACCGACAGCAGCCTGGCCTGCAGGGCGGGAACCTCTAGGTTATAAAACCTTATAAATGTAGACGGGGAGGCCCAGCCTGCCGCCATACAAATATCTTGCAAGGCAATCCCACTCGACCAAGCCCACGAAGAGGCCATGCCTCTTGTGGAATGCGCTCTGACACCCAAAGGGCACTGCATGCCCTTGGAGGCGTATGCCAGCGCTATAGCATCAACTATCCATCTGGATAGGCTCTGTTTCGACGCGGCTAGTCCCTTAGAAGGAGTGAAAACAGACGAGCGAGACACATAAGCTCGTAATGCCCTGACTGGGCAAAGGAGGCTCGCGTCTCTTTCCTCATCAGGGACCAGTAGGGCTGACAGAGAGATAATCTGCGCCCTAAACGGTGTGTTGAGGGATTTTGGAACATAACCGTGCTTAGGTTTGAGTATAACTTTTGAGTCATTGGGCCCAAACTCCATGCACGCCGCGCTCACAGAGAGCGCGTGCAGATCCCCTATGCGCTTCACCGAAGCGAGAGCCAGCAAAAACACCGTTTTGAAAGACAGGTGTTTCAAATCGATTGACTGTAAAGGCTCAAATGGCGCACCTTTCATGGCTTCCAGAACCGTAGAAAGGTCCCATACGGGGACTGAGGGAGGTCTGGGAGGATTCAGTCTCTTAGCTCCTTTAAGGAAGCGGATGACTAAATCGTTCCTTCCTATTGACTGACCGAGCGTTGTTTCTGAGAACGCTGCTATAGCCGCCACATAAACTTTGAGCGTGGAGGGGGCCCTGCCCCCATCCAACAGCTCTTGTAGGAAGGAAAGCACCTCCGTCACATCACAGTTTGTGGGTGACACACCACGGGCTGTGCACCAGCCCGAAAACACTGACCATTTCGAAGAATAGAGTCGTCTTGTAGACGGAGCTCTAGCCTGCGTGATCGTGTTTAATACTCCTTTAGGGAGTCCAACATGTACCCGTTGATGGCCCAGACATGAAGGGACCATAGATCCGGGTGAGGATGCCAGATCGAGCCGCGGGCCTGTGAGAGGAGATCTCTCCTCACTGGTACTGGCCACGGGGCAGTACTTGCTAACTGCATCACGGCTGGGAACCAAGGTTGGTTTTCCCAGAACGGTGCTACCAGCAGTACTGAGCATCCTTCTTCCCTGATCCGTTCTATCACCTGAGGCAGGAGAGAGACGGGGGGAAAAGCATAGAGCGGGCGGCGGGGCCACACATGGGACAGCGCGCTCCTGCTCTTGGAGAAAAATTCTTGACAGTGAGCGTTTTCTTGAGACGCAAACAGGTCCACTTCCGCTCTGCCGAATTTCTTCCACAGCAATTGGACTGTCTGTGGGTGTAGGGACCATTCGCCTTCCGGAACATTGTTCCTGGACAGTCTGTCTGGTCCTATATTCATGATCCCTGGCACGTGCGCTGCTCTGAGCGAGCGCAGGTTGCACTGAGCCCATACCAGGAGGCGTTCTGCCAGCCTGTACAGTTTCTCGGATCTGATGCCGCCCTGGCGATTTATGTAGGATACCACAGACATGTTGTCCGAACGGACCAAGACGTGGTGACCTTTTATTTGGGGACAAAAACGCGTCAGCGCGTTGTCTACTGCCAGCATTTCGAGGCAGTTTATGTGCAGGAGCTTCTCCCGTTCTGACCACTGGCCGAAGAACGGTCTGCCCTCGAGCAGCGCTCCCCATCCCGAGGTGGACGCGTCCGTGGACACCACTTTCACCCTCGAGGAAGTCCCCAGGCTTACACCTGATTGGTACCAGTCGTTCGCTTTCCAGGGTTTCAGAGCTGTAACGCATTTCTGATTGACCCTGAGGCGAAGCAAACCGGGTGCCCACGCTTCGCGTGGGACTCGCGCTTTCAGCCAAAACTGCAGCGGGCGCATGCGGAGCAGACCCAGCTGGAGCACTGACGATGCTGAGGCCATGAGACCTAGCATCTTCTGAAATCTTTTGAGCGGGACAGACGCGCCGCAGCGAAAATAGTTCGCTGTGCGTCGAATGTCTACCGCGCGCTGTTGTGATAGTCGCGCTATCATGGATAGTGAGTCCAGTTCTGTGCCCAGGAAAGATATTTTCTGACTGGGTGACAGGGAGCTCTTCACCCAATTGACACTCAGACCCAAATCCTCGAGGTGATCGTGTAAAATGGTCGTGTGTTCTATGAGCACTGCGCGAGATTGCGCTAGAATCAGCCAATCGTCCAAATAATTCAGCACTCGCATGCCTCTCATTCTGAGGGGTGCGAGCGCCGCGTCCATGCACTTCGTAAATGTACGGGGTGCTAGGGACAAACCGAACGGCAGGACTGTGTACTGATATGCCTGGCCCTCGAAGGCGAATCTCAAAAATCGCCTGTGACGTGACGCTATCTGTATTTGAAAATACGCGTCTTTCAGATCTATTGACACAAACCAATCTCCTTGGCGAATCTGCACAAGGATTTGCCTGGTCGTGAGCATCCTGAACTGTCGCTTCACAAGCACTTTGTTCAGTTGCCTTAGATCTAGTATGGGTCTGAGACCCCCGTCTTTTTTCGGTACCAGGAAGTATCTGCTGTATAGCCCTCCCTCGCTCTGATCTTGAGAGAGAGGTTCTATGGCCCCTTTTCTCAATAGTTTCGTCACTTCGGCTCGAAGTAGATGTGCTACTTCTGTTTTTACCGTGGTCTCGACGCGCGCCACATAGCGGCGAGGGCGTCGGCGAAACTGCAGCGAATAGCCTTTTTTTATAATGTTCAGCACCCACTTCGAAACCCCGGGTAGCTTTGCCCATGCGTCTGCATGGATAGCTAGGGGTCGAATACGAAGCGCGCTCCGCTCGCTCAGCGATGGAGAAGCTTCTGTGTGCTGTAACACAAGCGTGTCGCTCGTGACATTTGAGGCATGGGGCGCGCTGATGACAGCGGGCAGATTGCCCGCGCTCGACTCCTCTACGGTGGTTAACCGCGAGGGGGAGGGCTGGGCGGTTCCCGTGGGAACTGTCATGTCTATGTGTGGATGTGGGCGCGGGACAGCGGGCACATTTATCACACCGAAAGCATCGTTCGCTTGCGTGAAGCGAGTGCACGTTGGTTTCGTTTTTACAGAAACCGTGAGACATGCATAACGTGGTGTTAGTGGGCACTGGGTAGTGGGCACATTCACCATGTTTGAAGCGCAACCGACCTGAGTCGGTTTTATGTGCGCGAGCCCTGTGTGACAGGCTGTGCTTATGTGTAGGGATGGGCACTGGGCAGTGGGCATTCTTACTACACACGAAACACCATCGGCCGTGGCCGGGACACCAGAAAATACGCTCTTTTGGGGATTTATCTGGGTAGCCGTGAAAACGGCATTTGTGTGCAGGCAAGCGGGTGACAGAACCGACTTGTTGGCTGCAGAAAACACTGGAACAGTCACATTTTCTGGAACTGGACGAGCGAATAGCTTTGGTGTGAGTCCGGCCACAGCGGGACTGGAACACCGTCGTTTTCCTAGCTGTGCTAGGACGACTTCGGGGCCTCGGGCTTCACCGTAATCCTAGGTCGCGAGCCGCGTCCTGCGGGGCGGCGACCGGATGAGCGGGAGCGCGGTCTCGCGCTTCTGGCCTGGCGGCGCTGTGAAGTGGAGGCAGTGGACGGTGGCTGTGGCTGTGAGCTCTGAGCAGACGGTTTCGCACGGCCTGCTGCAGAGCTGGAGCGCTTCGGGAGGAAGTGCTTCATAGCCTGAGACGCTTTCTGTACCTCTGCGAATCTCTCCGCGAAATCTTTGACGGAGGATCCGAAGAGGCCTGTGGCGGAAAGCGGGGCGTCGAGGAACGCGGTGCGCTCAGACTCGGCCATTTCCGAGAGCGTCAGCCATAGATGTCTCTCAGACACGGTGAGAGAAGCCATAGTCCGTCCAATGGCTTGCGCTGCGGTCTTAGTAGCACGAAGAGCGAGGTCCGTGGCACTCCTTAAGTCCGGCACGCAGATCGCGTCAGGTCCTTCCTCATCCAGCTTACGGAGGAGATCGGCCTGGAAGATCTGGAGCGTTGCCATGGTGTGCAACGCTGACGCAGCTTGCCCGGCGGCGGAGAAAGCGCGGTGGAGCAAGCTCGACGTCGTGCGGCAAGCTTTAGAGGGTAGGGCCGGCTTAGCGCGCCGTCCAGCGGAGGGCGGGCATAAGTGGGCCGCTATCGCCTCTTCAACCGGCGGCAGCGAGAGGTATCCTTTGTTCTTGGCATCGTCAACGGCGGAGAATGCCAAAGAAACAGCAGGACGCACTCTAGCAGAATAGGGGGCGCTCCAGGACTTGGCGACTTCTTCGTGTAACTCAGGAAGAAAAAGGCGCCGGTCTGGACACAGGTGAAGCGCGCTCCCCAGGCAGGAAAAATCCATCCAGCCGGTTGTGAGCGGGCTGCTCAGGCGAAGACCACTCGAGGCCGAGGCTCGCCGCGGCCTGTGCGAGTACTCGCATGAGTTCCGTCTCGATGGAAGCTCTCTTGCCTGACGAAGTGCGGGCAGGGGGCGCGGGGTCCTCAGAGCCCGCCCAATCCTCACTGCCTGACGCCAGGATAGAGCAGGAATCATCCTCTCCCAGCAGGGCTTCCTCATCCGCGATATCAACGGAAGCGGCGGCAGACGGCGGCCGCTGTCCATCAGGAAGCGAAACAGAAGAAGCCGGCGAAGCAAGCGGGCGAACCGGCGAGCTTTGGCGGCTGAGGGAGGGTTCCGGGGCCCGCTGGGCACGGCGCTTTTTACGGCGCGACGCCGCGGCGGGCGGGGGAGCAGTCTCGGTGAAGACGGCTAGGCGAGTCCTCAGAGTCGCCATTGCCATCAGCTCGCAGTGAGGGCATCCGCCGTCAGCGAGCGCGAGAGCTGCATGTTCCTCACCCAGGCAGGAAACGCAGATCACGTGGCGGTCCCCGTCGCTGAGTGTGGCTCTGCACGAGCCGCAGGAAGGCATCTTTAAAAAGACGCTAGCTCTTTTAGAAATGTGTGTCGCGGCGGCGACACACACACACAGAAATACAGTGCAATAAAGAGAAGGATATAAGCGCCGGAAAGCGCAGCAGGAAGGCAGGAAGGCGGCGCGGCCAGCGACTTCAGTGACTCGTCCCGCTGAAGGTGCTCTCTCTCGACGGCGCGGCTTCTAATCCAGCTCCAGCGATGCGTGTGCTTCGCTTGAAGGATGAAAAATCAGATAATAGCTGCCTGCGAGCGATATTTATAGGCCTAGACCACGCCCATTTCGGCGGGACGTGACGCAGCGGGCGCGAAGTGCCCTGATTGGGTCTGACGTCACGCCAGGCCTCGCTCGATAGGCTGCTGCAGTTGCCGCAGAGCAGCCAATAGGCGCGCGAGCTGTCTCGCCTATGTCTGCATTGCTGCTGCAACGCGTTTTGCATTATTACAAAATTAAGGATAATTTTTGGCTTCAATATCTCGCGGAAAAGGATTTTCCCCAGCGTAAGATATCTTACGCAGTACGAGAGACCTCTCGTAAGAGAACTATAAAATGCAGCTCATATCTCGGTGACGTGCACTCCATTAAATCTGCATATAGCGCGAGAATTGAAGATCGAATTTAAATCCGTTTCGCAAAAATACATTTATGTGACCAGGTGTAAATGGAATCGTTTTGATAAATCAGATAGCTATGCCTCACGAATTAGTTTGCCAGCTGAACTCAGGTGTTGTGAGGTGTATTTATCACGTAGTCCTGAGGGATATCAGACAACGCTGCGATTGATTCCTGCGATTATCATGAGAACGAACAGCTTTCAATATCTCACATAATTATCATAAATAAGCCTAACGTAGAGGTTGTAAATAGTGTAAACGAGCACAATTTGCAAATTATTATGATAAATTGCAATAATCATGTCTAATGACATCATAACGGCCAATGTTATGAAATAATACGACGTACATTTAACTTAATTGATGTTATCTGGCATTTTGTAATGTTTACATTCCAATAAAAACAACACAAATTAAATTATACAGTAGGCTTAGACTATAGACTATTTACTTGTGATTTAGCTGCAATCATGTAAAAATGTTATAATATAATTTACGACAGTGCAAGTATTCCACAGCGACTCTAGGGGTCGCTGTTTGACAAAAACACAATTTCTACTTAGTGTGGCTTTAATGTTAACAAATACAACCTTTGATTTTAATAATGTATTAGTAAATGTTGAAATTAACATTAACTAAGATGAATAAATGCTGTTGAAGTATTGTGCATTCTTAGTTCATGTTAACTAAAGTAGTGAACCAATGTTGACAAATGCAACATTACTGTGTTTCCGAAAATACTTAATGGGTATAATAAATGAATAATAAGTCATCAAAAGTGACAGTAAAGAGTTTTTCTATTGCTACAAAAAAAAAAGTTTAATCTTCCTATTTATTCAATAAAAAAAAAGTATAATGGTTTATATAATGGTTGCTACCGCTGTTTTCAACATTGATAATAATAAGAACTATATTTGATTAAAATATAATAAAATAGAAAACAGTCATTTTAAATTGTAATAATGTTTTACAATATTACTGTTGCTATTGCACACTTGGAGCATCAATTGGCCAATCAAATTAAAGGGCTGGAAATAACTTGTATAATGTGTGTTCATATATATATACAGCGGGGGAAATAAGTATTGAACACGTCATCATTTTTCTCAGTAAATATATTTCCATAGACAAAGAAACAAAGAAAAATAAGTTCAGAAATTAAGTTAAGTGTAATAATGTGAAATGACACAGGGAAAAAGTATTGAACACATGAAGAAAGGGAGGCGCAAAAAGGCATGGAAAGCCTAGACAACTGCTGAAAACTTACAGTAATTAAAAAGCAATCCAGCCCCCTGTCAGTGGAAATTAATAACAGCTGGTTCAGTCCCAAATGATGGCCTACAAAAAGGTCTCATTGCCAAGGTGTCACACAAGACACATCTCGTGATGGGTAAAAGCAAAGAGCTGTCTCAAGACCTTTGCAACCTAATTGTTGCAAAACATAATGATGGCATTGGTTATAGGCGCCATTCTAAGCTTCTGAATGGTCCAGTGAGCACTTTTGGGGCCATAATACGGAAGTGGAAAGACAATAATTTCACCATAAATTTGCCTCGACCAGTGCTCCTCGCAAGATTTCTGATAGAGGAGTGAAAAGAATAATCAGAAGCATTATGTTTTGCAACAATTAGGTTGTGAAGGTTTTGAGACAGCTCTTTGCTTTTACCAATCATGAGATGTGTCTTGTGTGACACCTTGGCAATGAGACCTTTTTGTAGGCCATCATTTGGGACTGAACCAGCTGTTATTAATTACTGTAAGTTTTCAGCAGTTGTCTTGGGTTTCCATGCCTTTTTGCGCCTCCCTTTCTTCATGTGTTCAATACTTTTTCCCTGTGTCATTTCACATTATTACACATAACTTAATTTCTGAACTTATTTGTGTTTGTTTCTTGTATGTATGGCTTACTTGAGTTGTTACCAACATCTGGTGAACATTTCATGTCAATAGCACCTTTGGAAATATATTTACTGAGAAAAATGATGACGTGTTCAATACTTATTTCCCCCGCTGTATATAAATGTCATATATAGATATATGTCATATATTTATTTATTTAATTTGACTTCAAAATTTGATTCAGAGTCAGAGATTCAAAGAGATCGAAGGCTTTGAGTGAAACGTTGCATGCTGATCCTGTTGTTGATTAGGATTTTTAAAATGGATGTTATAATATCTAATGATCTCTAAGAAGTAGAGTGCTGTTTTGAGACTAAGAAGAGCTTTGGAATGTCTCATAACCTTTTGCAACCTTGTTCGATCACACGTAGGACCCTGGACCTGGCAGTCACACTGAAGAACGCTGCTTAATGGTGTGTGAATCCATACAGGGCAGGTGCTGACACAAGTCACCTTGAGACATTGACCCTCAGGTAACAAAAATCCCCTCGAGTGCTGGGTTGATGCATGTTCCCTTAACATTGGCATCTGTGATATCCATCCTGTATTAAATAGGCTGAACACGCAAGGCACGTATTTCACAAGTAACAGCACATACTGTGTATTCCCAACCTTTATGTGGCTGTTTGATGATTAAATCCAGACAATGTTGGAGTTAAAATCACAGTTACCATGGTTACAGAACGACTCTGACCCTCCTCTCTCCTGACAGGGACTGTAATGATATGCTGATGCATTCTGGGTAATAGGAAGAGGGCCCTGTTAGAGAATAAGGTGGTGCACCCTTGAGATTGAAAATCAAATTCTGTCCTGAACCCTTAAACAAATTGATTCCTTAACCTGGCTCACTTGTGAGATATGTCGTATTGAATAATAAAAGATCAGTATCGCAGACTGACATTTTGGAAGGAGGAAACCTTCGGCTAAAAGCCATTGATGTTTGCCAAAGTTACAATCACAATCTTTTGCACTGTAGCAGCAAAACATCAAGGGTTTGTGAGGTATAAATGCATGAGTATAATATGAGTGCTGTTGATTTTACTGTATATACTGTAATCTGTGGTCATATTTGTGTTCTGTTAAAAGGATACACAGACCTGAAATAAATTGTGGTTTCTAACTGCTGCTATGTTACAATTTTAAGTGTTCACATTTATGGCCCTTTACGGTTTCAAAAGTACATATAGGAAACTGGTAGATTCTAGTTTTAGAATACTACAGAGATTGAGTCTTGATTCTTGTCAGTATTGCAGAAAAGAACATTTAACTTTCAAAGTGCTGAGGCTTTCCTTTTGCTTTTCCCTGTATACCTGGCCCAGTTTCATCTACGGATTACAGACAAATTAAAGCTCACTCTTACATTGCACATAAACATGGGCGAAATGCCACATAATAAATTACCACCTCAATTAAAAGTGAAGGTGTAGCTTATTTTAAACCTCAAAATGAACAGTAACTTGTTAGTGGAATGGAGAAATAAGTAATGCTATAAAACTACAAAAATAATTGATGAGTATGTTACGCTTTGGTGTACTTTTTCTTGTATTTTTTAATGGTGGAAACTATTAGTTATGATAAACTGGAGATTTTGGTACACTATAGACCTTATGCGCCAGAGAAACGAGGGCGCCGCCATCTTTAGAATATTGTCTTTGAACTTCCGTTTTTGCAGTCGCTCTGTATATTTCTATGGCATTGCTGTCCAGGAGTAATTAGCTTTTGAAGTGGATTTACTTAATGTAAAGTTAATGAAAGTTATCATGAGGATTGTAATGTTTAAAGCAGATGTCTTAACAAATGTCAGTAGACCGGGAAGATTTTAAAACGAGCCGTTCATTCATAAAAACGCAAGATCGCTGTGAAAATACAGACCGGAAGTCAAAAGACAACGAGCGCAGCGCTGAAAAGGGGCGGGGCTACATAAGGTCTATAGCACAGAAATTCTTCACTTAAAATTCTAAATCAGATTTTCCACAAATTACGGTGTTGAAATGTGTCCAGCTCAACCTTCAACCCTGTTTTCCCAATTATTGTAGGATACAATAATAAATCAAGTTGTTTTTGTTTAATTTATGCGAAATATAAGTTTGGGTCTAAATGTGTTAGCCCATTTTAATGTAGGCTAATTTTCAACCCTGTAACTTGTTACAAGAATATTTTTTTATGTATATTTAGAATATTTTTTATATTTTATGTTGTTGGGTTTTATTTATTTATTTATTTTGATTGGCAATGTCTATTTATTAAGGGTTTAAAGTCCCCATGAAATCAAAATAAAGTTTTTTGGCTTTTAGTATGAATATGTTATCCTTACTGTTATCTATAAGCTAGTGTGCTCCAAAATAATGACAAAATTCAGATTTAGAAGATATAAGCATTCAAAACTTAGTTTCTCACTTCTGCCAATATGGATCAGTGGCTACGTTTACATGCAACCAAATAATCCATTAGTAATTGGATTGACGGCTCAGTCAAACAGAAAAGCCTTCATGTAAACACCTTAATCAATATGATTGAGCTCGATCCGAATGAAATTTCGATCGAAATTTCTTTTTCTAATCCGATCGAGAGAACATGTAAACACTTGATCGGATTAAAAAACGAAACTGGAAAGGACTGCGCAATGTGCAATGACGTAGATATGGCGTAATGACGTATGACGCAAGGAAAGAGCTGCAGTTGTTGTTAAATAACTCGTGTTATTCTAAAATTCTCCTACTACAATAAAACCTTTCTGATGAAATTTCACATGAACTTTTGATTATAAAGAAAGAAAATTACTTAATTTCTTGCTTCAGGCCCTATTCTGAACTCCATTCAAGGAAAGTGCCAACTCTACTTAAATTCTGGGAAAGATCCTGCTAAAGTAACACATTATAAGCAAAGAGCTGCCAGGACACATGTGTCTCTGACATTAGCAGTCTCATCGAGACAAATCTGCCACCTTAGATTTGGTCATGTCAAGATGACACGAGTATCCCATGGAGAAATGTGAGGATTCCCGATAGCGCTCTCTGTGTGCCTTGCGTGCGGATGGAACCAGGGTTGTCACACATGCTCCATGTCTTGCCAGCTCACATCACATCCCCATTTAGCGGTGTCAAACTGCACGGCATATGTGGACAGTAGTTTCAAAATGTCAGTGAGATGCCTGTTGGATTAAGTTAAAGGGGACATATCATGCTTTTAAATCGTTCCTTTTTACATATAAATCATACATTTGTGGTCTATATAAAGCGGAACTGCAATGCTTGGGTCTGAATTCCTCATTATTATAGCTCCACAGGCCCCTTTTCTACTCCTTTTCTGATGTGCGTCTGAGAGCAACTCGTTTTGGTGCGGTCTCTTTAAATGCAATTGAGACACTTCATACCCCGCCCCCTCTCCAGGTTGCAGAGGTGACACTCGGTTCAACTCCACCCCGTTCGGCCATTTGTGTAGTTTGATAGCAGAGATACGATTATCTAGCGGCACAGAAACTTTTTATTCACACGTTATTAACAAAATGTCAACAACGGAAGACTTGTCCATCCAGCCTTACATGTTCGAGCCAGAGTCGGAGCCGGGGTGAGATGAAAATGAAGATGACGAACCTGCAGAACAACGTCTTCATATGTATGTATCGCAATGGTGTGTTACTGTATTTACACATGAAACTTTGGTCTTCCGACCTTTTACCACCGTGTCGATTTATTTTGATTAATATGTGCGAGGGAGAGAGAGCAAGACAGCGCCTAGTTTGGAGACGGTTAAGTCTTGTTTACACTTTCGCCTGGCTCCGAAGAGAGAGAGTGCGCGCGCGCGACCGTGTCTCTCTCTCTGCGTTCTTTCAGTTAAACATGCGCCCTGTCACAAGCGCGGCAGTTCATCTACATTAGATGGTGTAATGAAGCGTGTGGGTTACTACATCCAACAACCGAACATTTTATTTTACCCTCTCGTAACTTCTGCATCCTTTAGCTTGGACTACAAAATTGCAGCGAGAAATAAAAATGGCGGATTGCTGGAAGTGTTGGGCCGGAAGTCGATGTCCTTATTTGGCAGTTCCGCTGCAAATACTGTGACGTAATAGTTGAAAAAACGTCATAGATGACAGAAAAATCTGAACCGGTTGAAAAATATGACCAAAACATAATATAAAGATATCAACGAAGCACCTGAAGAGAATAATTTCAACTTTTCTGTACTTCTAAACACTCCAAATATACAACTAAATGCATTTAAGGGCTAAAAAAGTGGATTTAGCATGATATGTCCCCTTTAATATTCAAGAGGAATGGTCCAGATTCAGTCCAGCTCCATTGATTTCATCAGTGACATGTTGCTGATCACCACAGGATTGTAAAATAAATCCCTAGGTTTGTTTACAATAAATGGAAGTCTATATGGAGCATTGCACTTGGGAAAACGTGAAAATACACACCGTTTTTAAAGTACATAAGATTTCAATATGCATTATACAAGTTACTGATGTAACCATGTGCAAACTATGTTGTACTCCACCCACAAGAATTAATCTGTAATGCAAAACGTGTGAAATGCAGATGCTTCTCTAGCTATGCACTCTCAGTGTCACACATGCTGTTGTTTCAACATATGTCAAACATATGTTGTTTCAAAAGGCTCTATGGTGAGTGTTAATGTTATTCTATAGTGAGTAATTCCTATACTGTCTATTTTCACTTCCAGGCCAACTACACAACTGATAATTTTCACTGCTCGCTTGCAATACATTAGCTAAGCATTCATATCTGCTTATGCATTCTTTTCAGGATTCTTTGATGACTAAGACATTCATCAAATTAAAAAGTAACATGTACAAGTCTTTTTCACAGTCTTTTGATCAGCTTAATGTGTCCTTGCTAAATAATGGCTCAAATGCAGTACAGCTTAATTTATATTGAAACTGGAAAATTATTTTAAAGATGGAGAAGGTACATCCGATATATACTGAATAAGCTTTGTCATAAAGAATTTTATAAGAAATGTTAGCAAAACAGAATGGAAGGTAATATACTTTTATATTAAAAAACTAATAATAGGATTATTACCCCCCTCCCCTCCCCCTCAAAAAAACCCGCATCAAATGGAAGTTAGCACATGTAAACTAAATTGATTTCATCACAATAGAACCAGCTTTAAAGTTTTGTGGGAGGTCTCCAGTGGGAATCATTGTTTTGAGAGATGAACCTGTCTTTGTCAATGTTTTCTCATTGTGACAGTTAAATTACTTCATACAAGAACATTAAATGAAACATAATTTCATTTTCAGGCGGTAATGTTGAGGGAAGGTGGGCTGATGTGGGATGGTGGATAAATTAATAAGATGAAGTAAGAACTAATCCTCACATATTGAGTGATCTCAACTCACATGTACAGGAAAATTTGACCCACTCAAGTGAATTAATGTTTGTTTGGCATCTCATCATTGGATTTTCTTTCTTGTCTGTTACTGTGGTATCCTCCAGTGTGTGTGGAGTGTGAGGGCTTGGGTGTATGTGAGGGAGGGTCAGGCGTGTACGTGAATACGTTCTGGTTTCTAAATTTGAGTTCAGTTTAAGGTCTGTCCACTCCAGAACTCAGTGGAGCTTGTCTGACACTGACAAATACTCTCCTCCCATCCTCTAGAGAGAAATAGAAAGCCAATAACGAAAATGGGAATAAAAACACAGCAGAGTAGTTAGAGGTGAATATGATGAAACCAGAAAGGAATATTACAAAGAAGAGATGGAAAGAATCCTAATGTCTTTCTCTTTAGCATCATTATGTTTCTGAAATGTGTCAGAATTCAACAGCTGAGTTCTGAGTCTTGCTGCAATGGTGCATTAGTGGACATTAATGTGATCTAATTTCTGTTGACAGTTTCATTTTTTCATTTTTTTTTTCCAGGTCAACTACACTGTACAAAGTTTGGTGTCTGATTAACTTTGAAACAAATTTCACTCAGTAACTGCTCAATTAAAAAAAAAGTACACATTGTAAGTAAAACATTGAATTACACATGACATTTTGAAGTAGAAAGACTGAAATAGTATTTTTTTGTAAAACATACTCTAATAAATCTTGCTGAGTAAATTGGTTAGTTGAGGTTAGTTAAAATTATTACAACATATTTCTAGCTATAGATACCTGAATAATGATACATTGGTTTTTACAAAAGTTGTATTGGCTTTGGAAGGAAACTCTATCACCCCCTTGAGTATTGAGGTTTGTTGGCAAGTTAAAGTTGGCATTAAATTAAAATTCTCTATTTTCTAAATGGATTTTCTCATTTATATTATAGATCTTTTTGTGATTAATTAGTGAATTACTTTAATCTAAATGCCATGACTGGACCTTCCAATGAAATCGTCAGACTTCTTTCTGGTGAAATTTGCTGGACGTCTCAAATTATTCAGTTCACTTGGGGTATGTTCACACTTGTAGTTCGTTCACTTGGTTCAGTTGGTCTGGACCAAAAACCAAAAACATTTATTCCTGGTCTGATTAGCGTTTAGATTGGCATTTTTTTAATCACCGAACCTAAAGGCGCAGGGATATGTTCACAACCTAAATGTTTGGCTTTAATGACATATTGCCTATTTTGAGACGGAATTTACCGAACATCCAAAACAAGGCTGTGTGCTGGGATAAATGCACTCGTTGTGTGTGCGTAGCCTGCATATGATGGTAGTTTGACCAGCTGAGAACTCGTGAAGAGCTTATAAAATATGTAAAGGGAGTCAAAACAGCGGCAGGAATCTGTCACACACAAAAATGAAGATCTGCTGCGTGGTGGTCTCGTGACTATGAAGCGAAAAAACAGGTATGCTTGAGCATTCTGTCCTTTTTAGGCTCTCATCTTCCTGTTTCTGGTTCGTTGGTATTTGGTTCGTGTTGCATTTATACAGTACATCATTCGAACTGCACCAGAGTTCGTTTGGAAGCGGAGCGAGACCAATCTTTTCAGCGGTCTCGGTCCACTTGTTTGGTGAGCAGCAGGGTTCGGATGGCAGCGTTCACACATGTTCAAATTAACCTCACTAACAGAGCAATTGCACCAGGGTTCGTTTTAATTGAACCAAACATGCCAAGTGCGAAGACATGTAAACGAACCAAAGACAGGAAGATGAGACCCTAAAATGACAGAATGCTCACATTTTATAAACTCTTCACAAGTTCTCAGTTGATCAAAATACAATCATATGTAGGCTACACACACACAATGAGCGAATTTATCCCAGCAAACAGCATTGATTTGGATGTTCGGTAAGTTCCGTCTCAAAATAGGCAATACGTCATAAAAGCCGATCAATCAGGTTGTGAACGTATCCATATGCCTTATTGGTTCGGTATCTTTAGGTTTGGTGATACATAAAAATGGCAATCTGAACGCTAAGCAGACCAGGACTATGTTTTTTTTTTTGGTCTGGACCAAACGAGTCAAGAAAACCGAACTACAAGTGTGAACACACCCTTAAAACCGCCCTTGCATGCTTGCATTAATTTACCGCCATTTTTATTTCAATGTCCACATCTCAAAAACCAATCAATAACTGATGCCAGGAAGTGAACCAAATCCCAATGATACATTACACTCGGATCAGATGTACATCACAATATAGAAGAAAATATCTGTCTTTACTTCCATTTTATCATTACTTTAAGTATGTTCAACGGGTCGAATCATTAGTAATGCACTGGCCAAGCATTTGTACCTGCGTGGGTGTACTTGCGGAGAGTATTTTTCTGGATTTTTTTTTATAGAAAGTCTACTATCTTGATTTTATCTTGATATCAAATCTCCATTTCTTGTCTCTGTGGCACAATAGTTTCATGCTGTACTTTCGTAAATGTCATGCCAAATAATAAGCTCAAGGTTTAGTTGTAGTCTCCAAAGTTCAAACAAGCTGTAAAATGATAACCAGTGTGGAATTATGGGAAACAAGCTTGAAATTACACCCTGGGCAACCTCTTATATTACATCCATTGTTATGTCTTAGAGTGGTATGAATGTGCTAGTAGTATTTCAGATGGATTTTAATCTCCTTGTGTCCGCACACATACCTGGTGCTGTACAGAGGCGCTGAACCATTTACTGCCGTCACTGAATTTACTGCCGGTGAATTAACACTGCAATGCCACAGTTATTGCCTGCAGTAATGGAGCTATAAACTGAGGGGAAATTGTGAAAGCTCAGAGAAAGCCCTAGGCTAAGGATGCTAAAAACATTAGCGGCAGCTTCTGTAAAAGGACCACAATACCTATATAACATGCTGAAGTGTAAATTGTTAGGACTTTTTTTCTTCTTTTTTTTCTTTTTTGAAGTCAAAGTCAAATGTTACAGTTACATTCTTCAAAATATCTTATCTTGTGTTCCACAGAAAAGAAAAAAGCCATTCAGGTTCAGAGTGACATGAGGGTGAGTAAATGGTTACAGAAATAAAAAAAAATATTCTATCCATTTAAAGCTGATTTGTTGTGCTGCACAATTTGAGGAAAATTAAAACATTTAATTACCCCCCATTACAATTAGGATTGCTATTTAAAATGCATTTAAAAAGGGCTGCACAATTTTTGTGATTTATATCAATATAATAAATAATAATAAAAAAATATATAATTATATATAATAATAATAATAATATATTATGTATAATAATATATATTATATATAAAATAATATTATTATTATTTTATGCTGATATGTATTGATTAAATAAAATGTTAAACAAAATAGGAAATTTTAGTTGCAAAAATAAATATTTTTTTCTCATTAAAAATGGTTGAGTTTTATAAACTGGTTATTTTTATAAAATGGTTACTCCATAAAAATATTCATTGTAATATTTTTTTTATTCATAAAATAAACACCAGCAACAAAAAATATGTAAGGAATAATTGACGACAGGCCGTTGAATTATTAAAAAAATAATGCACACCCGAGGTGGTAATGCGGTCACGACGCGAAGCGGAGTGGCCGTTACACCTCGGGTGTGCATTATTTTTCTAATAATTCAACGGCCTGAAGTCAATTATTCCGCTTATACTACAGTTACCACACCTCTAAACATTGTTCAGATTATGTATTTCAAGACGTTTGTAAAGTTTTTGTCATTAAAATGCTCTTGTATGAAGGACTAATTTCTTACGCATCTAATCCCATGCCTCCGTTGCTAATTCCAAAACGTCATTTTAGAGTTAGTAACGGAGGTTTGAGCCGCTGATAGCAGACTAATGCTGGGGACACACGACTCGCTGACACATTCTCTGACTGTTTTCATCGACTGCAGCAGATTTTAAACACCGACTTTGAACACAGACTGAACGCGCTGAACACGCGTTTGGACATGATCAGTCATAAGTATCAAGTTACATTCATTATGCAGTTATTAATGCGGTTATTAGAGAGAGATGTTGCAATAATGAGACCGAAAAGCATGTGCGTCAATATTATTATTTATTTATTAATTCAATTCGTTTCAATTAATTCGTTCATTTTTTTTCCATTATTGACAGATGACAGTAGACTATAAATGAAAAACACAAAGCCCTTTTAACAAGTAGGCCTAGGCCTATCAATAATTATTTATTTGTTATATTATCTGCAATAAAAATCCGTGCTGCAGGACTATCCATTTATTTAGCCTATATATTCAGTTTAATTTTCTATTGATTATAGATAGGACTATATACTTTATTTATTAAAATTAAACTGCATGTTTCTATTGATTGTAAAGCTAGACATTGAAAATTGCAGATCAAGCGCACGGGGCGAAATGCTTTTTCTTGTTATGAATTGTATCCTACTTTCCGTTATTACAGTTGACTACGCGAAGTGATATGGAACTGTAATGCGGTCAAGACCTGCCTGGAACTACTTTAGCCGTGCGTTTCCCTGAAAATAATGCACACCTTAGAACGTTCGTCAACCAATCAGATTCAAGCATTCAACGGCCCTGTAGTATAAAGCGTTATAATATAACACAATTATTCCTCCGCCAAGCAATGTAGTTCCAAAGAGGTTGCCAAGCAACACATGCAGCAACAAAGAATCACAAACGGCAGTTGTGCAGTAATACTAATGTAATGCGGTCACAGGTGTATGTTCGTTGAGTGATTTACAACGGCTTCGAGCACGGCTCAACCAATCAGAATCAAGGACCGGAACTATCCGTTTTATAATGCACGTTATAAGCAACCCAAACTCTGAGCACATTCAGAGATGAGTTTGTGTGCATTCACAGCATTTTGCTGTGAACCGAGCCACTGATCTTGCCTAGGGCGCCAAAATGAACCGGGAAAACTAGTCCAACAGACCACTCATATGTGATGAATGTTTTTCATAGCATTAAAAATTTTATTTAAATAATTTCCTAAGTCTTTCATAAAGATGAAACATTTCCAGAAAAACTTAATCTAGCCGGTTTTCCCCATTTTTGCCTTCATCCAGAGACATTTCATAATGATGAGGTTCAGTTCCTTACGGGAAACATGTTTTTTTGCCTTCAGGATTTAAAATCAATGCAGTTACACTCCTCGAGTGTTCTTCCTTCCAATGAGCAACTGTGATAGCTAGTATACGAGTCTTCTCGTGGTGAGTTGAATGAATTTATGCTTGGTGGATAATCTGGGATTTTCAGAAACTCCAAGGCCAACTGCTTCCAATTTCCAGTGGACCCCACCAATCAAAAGCCTGCCTTCCCCCACTCTCTCTACACTTCCCCAGCCCCTCTCTTTCTTAAATGCACACACATTCACACATCATACTTCAGCAATGTCTTTTGTGCTGTATTG
This sequence comes from Leuciscus leuciscus, assembly GCF_965113295.1. Taxonomy (NCBI): domain Eukaryota; kingdom Metazoa; phylum Chordata; class Actinopteri; order Cypriniformes; family Leuciscidae; genus Leuciscus; species Leuciscus leuciscus. The sequence continues at coordinate 43,156,623 of NC_138729.1, forward strand.
ATCCATCTTTCCAGGCTTGCATACATCTGTTCATTCTGTGATGTGGGCAGCTATGCATTTGCCCAGGATTCACGGTCAAAATCTCTTCGATTTTAACCAACAGATTTTCTCCTTAAGTGGCCTAAATTGCACTCGAATTGGAGGTGGACTGTGTCGTCACACACAGGGTCGCTTTTAAGACACAAAGCAATCTCGTGATATGTGACGACCCATGTGTTTAATGGGGTTTTCCCCAGCGCTGGCTGGATTGTTCTGCCCTCCCAAATGATTACATGGGCGACACCTGTTGCTTACTTCCCTTTGGGCCTTTAAAAGAAGCAAGACAGATAGCAGATGCGGGCGACCTATTTGATTTGTTTAACTTTATTTGTTTGGTTGTGTTTCTTTTTTCATGCATCACAATGCTACATCACGTTACATTCCCATGCATTCATCTAGCATTACACTACTGATGTCTGACTGCTACATTACACAGATTTTGTATAGTTTTCCTTTTGTTAATAAAATTTTGCTTTAAAAGCTCAGCTTTCTCGTGTGTCCCTATTTTGTTGCGTCCCTTTTGAGCTATGGGGGGTAACATGATACAACAGGTCTAGATATAGCGGTTTTTGAAGGGAGGAAGATAGTTAAAGAAAAAGAAAAACACTGCACTGCAGGGGTTAAACAAACAATCTGAGCCATAACCACTTATCGCTTGAATAAATTCATGTGATAACAGCAAATTGGAATACATGGTGACTCATCACAGGGACTCCACTGTGAACTTCTATTTGCAAGAAAATTAACATCATCAAAAATTTTAAGACCAGAATAAGACCCTCTCAGTCAATTGAAGACCCAGCAGGAGACAATGGCTCTCATTAAGAGTTGTTTCCTCTATTACTACGGGTTTCATTAGAACATTTGGGAACATGTAAAACATTAGAACATGTTGTGTACACTCACCAACCACTTGCTAGTACCGGTTTGGGTAAAACTTTAGAATAATGGTCCGTCATTAATAAGTAACTATGCAGGAAGTAATGAAGGACTTATGAGTAGTTCTACATTAACACCTCAGCTACAACTATTAACTAATATGGAAACAATATTAACTAATCAGTAAGTAATATCGAATTTAGGTCTAAGATAGTTCCTTATTAGGTAATCAATAGTTACTTAATGAGATTGGCATCATTAAGAACTAATAAGTAATTATGACAACTTATAAAGAATTACTAATTAATTACTAATCACAACATTATCGTGTCTGAGACGTTAGCAATTATCTTTTTTTTTACCTTCAACGTGGTCATAAAATTCATCACTACTTACTCAAGTGTTACCTAGTCACTCTTCAAGGACTACTTGTGATCTGCACCATTATTTTAAAGTGAAAAAGATGTTTTTCACTTTAAAGGACAAGTTCGGTATTTTACACTTAAACCCCTGTTTTCAGATCGTTTCTGATGAAATACAATGGTTAAGATTGAACTTTGGACAAATGCTGCTGTCCCGAGAATTTTAGGTTTTTGTGTTAGCACCCGCCCACCTTAACAATGGCTGCATAGGTGCACTGGAATAATCCTTCCTAAAACGCATTAAACTTTCGTTTACAAAGACGTGAAACTCACAGAGTGGTCAGGGGTGTTCACTGATATGCTCACACAAAAATCACTGCAAAAGATGCTTTCCAACAGGTTTTATCGTAGTTTTTGTCCAACTCCATTGACTTGTATAGGACTTGCTGTGAGACCGCAGCACCTTTACGGTATTACTCCGCCGCTTCTTCTTCTGCTTCTTCTGTGTATTCAATGAAATGCCAGTGGTTTGCTTGCAATTGGCAAAGGTGCATTATCACCACCAACTGGGCTGGAGAGTCTATTATTCAAGCTCTCAACGGAAGAATGTACGGGTGTGAGGCGTTTGGAAAAATAGGTCCACAGTTTTACAACAAATGGTAAAACACCTGTTTGAAAGCATCTTTTGCAGCGATTTTTGTGTGAGCATATCAGTGAACACCCCTGACCACTTGGTGAGTTTCACGTCTTTGTAAACGAACGATTTTTCCAGTGCACCTATGCAACCGTTGTATAGGTGGGGGGTGCTACCCATAGGCGTCGATTTCGGGGGGGACGGGGGGGACGCGTACCCACCAGATTTCGTCATGAGTCATTTTGTACCCACCACTTATAACTTCCGACCATATTAATTTGACTTTTGGTTCGATTTTTTTAAACCGTTTTCAGTGGTTATGAGGAGCAATATGAGAGAGAAATTTGGTAATCATTGTCTGACCCAAAAAAAAAACATTAATAGGCTATTCATTTTATTAAATTTTTCGTGTTCGCATTTATGAGGAAAAAAACAACGTGTCAGTTCTCTACGGACGTGAGCGCTCTGAAAGCGGCACGTAAAGACTGCTTTAAAACTTTCACAGAGACCTCAAACAGAACAGCTGCCTTTCTTTAAATTGAATTTCGTTTTGTATTAATTATATCTTAATTTTAATCAATGTTTCATGAACCAATTGCCTGGGTTTAATAAATAAGTAAATATAGCAGAATCACGACATGGAGGCGCCGGCGAGTGAACTGGAGTTCGTCTCATAAATGAACCGAAACTCAGCGTATAATGCACATTCACATCCACAGCGTATTTAGACACATTTAGACGCATTCATAATCATTACTTTTACCGGTTCTTTGTGGCAAGCTTTATGCGTGCGGTCGTGCGCTTGAGTGCGGCTATATTACGTAAACGCTCATTATCCTGTTGGCTGTAAGCAATTAAATTAATATAAAGGGGCGATTTGTCCACGAATGACTTAAATGAACAACTAGCTTACTAGTCAAAAAAAAAAAAAAAAAAGAAGTCTTTTAGTCGGAAGCAGCCCTTATTCCACATATTTTCGATTTCGAACCAGGCAACAGGACATCTGGTGAGCGAGCGACCCTGCGGAATGAACGAGCGGAGCGGAATATTCAGAAATGCGCTCTCCACTCACGAGCTCTGATCGGAACAAACCCGAACCTCACTGTCTGCTGAACTTGCTCAGAAACATCAAAATATAACCATCTTTTTAAAATGTTTTTTAAAACTAAACACTATTTTAGCACAAATTATGAGCTTATTGGCGTTTTTTTTTTTTTTTTTGGGGGGGTGGGCCTGTTGAAAAGTGCCTGAGCTACAGGACATCGTCTTTCAAAACATAACCTTCGCGAAAGAGAGAAAAAAAAATGAATGCGTCATTGTACCCAGCACTTCTGAAAATGCACTTCCGAATGCGTCTCTGTCCCCAGCACATTTCAAACCAAACTGACGCCCATGGTGCTACCACAAAAACCTAAAATTCTCGGGACAGCAGCATTTGTCCAAATTTCAATCTTAACCATTGTATTTCATCAGAAACTATCTGAAAACAGGGCTTTAAGTGTAAAATACCGAACTTGTCCTTTAAAATAATGGTCCAGATCACTAGTAGTTCCTGCAAAGTGACTAGGTAACAATTGAGTAAATAGTGATGTATTTTATGACTATTTTCATAGTAAAAATTATGAATGATTACATCTCAGACACACGATAATGTTCTTTATAATTTGTCAGTTAGTTAATAGTTATTAATGAAGCTAATCTCATTAAGTAATTATTGATTACCTAAAAAGGAATAATCTCCTAAATTTGATATTACTTACTGATTAGTTAAGCTTGTTTCTTTATTAGTTAATAGTAGTAGCTGAAGTGTTAATGTAGATCTACTCATTAGTCCTTCATTACATCCTGCATAGTTACTTATTAATGACGGACCATTATTCTAAAGTGTTACCCCGGTTTGGACCTCTTTTTGTCTTCAGAACTGCCTTTTTGGCATAGATTCAACAAGGTGCTGGAAACATTCTTCAGAGATATTCGGTCAATAACTGCATGCATTTGCTGCAGATTTGTCGGCTGCGCATCCATGATGCGAATCTCCCATTCCACCACATGCCAAAAGTGCTCTATTGAGATCTGGTGCCTTTGGAGACCATTTGAGTATAGTGAACTCATTGTCATGCTAAAGAAACCAGTTTGAGCTTTGTGACATGGCGCGTTATTCTGCTGGTATTAGCCATCAGAAAATGGGTACACTGTGGTCATAAAGGGATGGACATGGTCAGCAACAATTCTCAGGTAGGCTATGTGGTGTTTAAACGATGCACAATTGGTACTAAGGGGTCTAAAGTGTGCCAAGCAAATATCCCCCACACCATTGCACCACCAGCAGCCTGAACCGTTGATACAAGACAGGAATGGATCCATAAATGGAGGTCTTAAACCAAAAACACTTTAATGCATTCATGAACTATCTGGTTCTGAGAACCCTCTACTTTGATGCATGTTATAGATGTTTGTCGTGAGTCATGAAGTAACGCTATAGCAACAGATATTTTGATTATTAGTATGTGAAATGTATGTTTATGACGTCTACATCAGACGATGAGCCTTAGTAGCTCATCACCATAAATGATCCTGCACTGGAATATAAAATATGAATCTTCCCTCTTTTTCTTTGTAGATATACCCTCTCAAAGCAGTTCCTATTTCGTCCCACTCGACTGCCCTATCAGTCGCCATGACACAGTGATTTATTAGATCAGAGATGTTGCGTGGGGTGGTGCAACCCAGGATAGGAAGAACTGTGAAATGCTCCTTGACTGTGAATTGCTTTGGACCCAGTGTTGCCGCATATGAATTACCTGGTGGAAAAGGTAGTATTTTGTACTTTGTAAGGGAGACTGGGACTAGTTGTCGCACAGGGAAATGGTCACAGTACTTTCAAGTTCTTTCATTATTTTTTAGAATATATATATATTTTTTATTATTTGTGTAATTTTTACTGTTTAAATTGAGCCATTTTTAATGGCAGGTCCCAGTTTCCAACTTAATATTGTGTGAAGACATGCCAGATCTGAATTGGCTCCATCACTCTCTCTCCTCTCCACCTATAGCTGGTGTGTGGTGAGCGCACTGGCGCCGTTGTACTGTGGCTGCCGTCGTATCATCAAAGTGAATGCCGCACACTGGTGGTGGTTGAGGAGAGATTCCCCTGACATGATTGTAAAACACTCTGGGTGTACAGTAGTACATATGAAAGCGCTATACAGTATAAATGCCTCATTCATTCATTCATTCATTCATTCATTCATTCATTCATTCATACATTTAGTCCTACAGCGTGATTCATCAAACAGTTCTTTGACTTTGGCTATTTGTCTCACCTCATCATATGCTCTGAATTGTCAGATCAGAGTCAGACCTCACCTGGTCTTCTGTGATAGGACAGGATTGATGACTGGGAGTTAATCTGGCTAAGAGACGATGTGTACTGCACACCTCTCTGTGTGAAGAATCTATGAGATGAGATAGATTCAGACAGTTAATACTCGTGGTGCCAAGTCACTGAGGGAGATTCACAATGACAGCTGCAGATAACAAGCTTTACCCAATCAGCTGGTGAAAAAGAAAAAGTGATAGAGAAAGAGAGCGAATAGACAACTTCTGTCTTTGGAATTCTGCAGTATAGCAATGTGTGGTCAGAATTTGTGTCTGTCCAACACTAATTAGTACTGATTACCATTACAGGGAAATAAACTAGAATATGCAGTTCTGTTTGTGAATATCGAATTTGCCTCAAGCCAAACGCTGAATGTTTTACAAAGATTTGATGCAACAGACTTTGCAAATTGTATAATAATATCAACCTTTGGAGATGTTGTTTCCAGGTGGACTGTGCACTTCAGCTACTGGATATTGCAGTATGGAAATCTAATTGGAGCTTGTGGTTATCACAGCTGGCACGGTTTTGAGTGCAATATGCATCCGGCAACCCGTAAAGGAACTTTGGGTGGAGTCTAACAGGACCTAAATCTGTCATAAGGAACAACAAGTTGTTGCAGAAAGAAACATCGAGCCAAGTTCAGCCTGGGATTGATGTGGCGTCTTCATCTGCTTGGCCTGGGAGCCTGGTAAGTCATTACCTTAAACTCCTTAACAGTTAATTAAGCAGGAGAATGGACAGTGAGTCAGCTAGGCACAGCTGAAGGGGTCAGTTTTCTTTATTAAAGAAGTGCTGGGGTTTCTGTAGTTTGAATATAGATCATGGCAGTTTGCCAAGTTCATAGGGCAAAGGTCATAGGTTTGTTTCCCAGGAAACTCGCTAAATAGATTTGATATAAATGTAATTTAATTGAAAACCGAGTTGGTAGATGGGTCAGATAAGCCTTCTTGTGGAATCCAGTAGTGAATGAGTGTCCAAACCTAACAGCATGAGTGTAATTGTTGAATGTTCTAGAGCCTGTCAAAAACACTGGATTAAAACGGTAGATTTTGGATCCAAAAAAGGAAAGTAAACTGTTTAAAAGAAGGGCAGCATGGTAGCAAAAGTGCAACACAAAGTTGCATATAAAAGTTGGTTATAAAATACTCGTATATTAGGATCATTTTAAAAGAGCAATTTATTTTTAAAAAGTACAATTAATTTATTTTTCTGTAGCACCTTTGTTTTAATGAATTCTTTTCAATTTATCTCAAATTTGAACGTCAATAGCAAAACACCAGATGCCTGGTTGAAAAGAATGAAAGAACATTACCTTATAGGTTTTCAAAGACTACAGAGTAGAGAGATTGGTACAGAGTACAGTACAGAGATTGGACAGTGAAACTAAAAACACCACAATGTTTTAGACCACAATAATGAATTAGTATGGTGTAGGGCCTCCTTTTGCAGCCAATACAGCAAGTCCTTTACAATGGCCAGAGGGATTTTGAGCCGTTCCTCTTCAAGAACGGTGGCCAGGTCACTATGTGATGCTGGTGGAGGAAAATGTTTTCTGACTTGCTCCTCCAAAATACCCCAAAGTGGCTCAACAATATTTAGATCTGGTTACTGTGAAGTAGTTGTCTACACGGGTCCAAACATTTGTACCCAAACCCGAAGGGACCAGTAATGTGCTACACAGAACCGACCCGGACCCGTCTTTTATTTCAAAAGCTGGAACCGGACCCGTGCAGATCCGAGAAATGCCATACCCGGACCCGACCTGGACCCGACCTGGACCCATGTATTATTTGAAAGCTGGACCCGAACCCGGCGGGAAGACACAGACCTGACTGATGTTATTTCTCTCTGTATTCCAAGCTTAATCCACTCATTATTTCAGCTTCAAAAGTCCACTTGATGTCACAGTGACGGATGACAAATGTGACTTTGTAGATTTGCATTTTGACTCGAGTTAACTCACATAATAACTTTGACTGTTTGCACTTTTGAACTATAATAACGATTGCTCGTTCAGTGCCATGGCCGATGATGTTAGCATTATTTATTTGCTATCATCTCTTTGCTCTCTGCGCCGAGTCTGACCACCAAAACTTTAAGATTAAACAAGATGGTTCATTCATATTATTATAAAAATGGGACAAAGTGTAAAACGCGGTTTGACGGAATAAGTAAATAAGAAAAGTAAAAGAGCCAGTCGTCAATTGCTAAAGTCACTAATTAACGATTGATTCGATTGATTAACAAATATTTTTTAAATCATCCACCAAATTATCATCTCTTCCTTACAGTTTAATGAGTTAACAACAATGGCACAAATTATTAAAACACCTGGCTGTTAGTAAAACACATTAAATTGAGTTAATGCCTAAATAATATATTTTAATTTAAAAAATTGCCTAATATAGGCTACCTATATAATTTACCTTATCATTTCATTTCATTTAAAATATTGTCTCAATATGTTAATGTTTCACCCGATATAGTGCACTATATAGTGGATAGGGAGCGGTTTCGGACACAGCTATTGTGTCACTGCAGAAGCTCTGGTTGCCATTGAAACATGACGCGCTTGAGACTGCACATTCGCGTTAGCTACCTGGAGCAACCTGAAGAGCTTTTTAGCGCAATTTGTGTGTTTTTTTAACCTTATTTCCCGGCTCACACTTTTCTTATCCTAATTTTACAAGTTGCAAGTTTCAAAAAACACACAAGCAGTGCTGACTGACTCTGATCACGGCCGGGTGTTCTCCGAGTTCGATCGACTCGGGTATTACACACAATGTTAAACAGACCCGGGACCCGAAGTAATAGATTGGGACCCGACTGACCATTTAAAATATAGACCCAAACCCGTACGGTTCACGGGTCTCCGGTGCTCCGTGTAGACAGTGCAGGCCATGGGATACTTCACTTTCATGTTCATCAAACCATTCTGCCACAAGTCTTGCTGTATGTTTTGGTGCATTATCATGCTGATACATGGCACCTGAACCATTGGGTGCACATGGTCCTCCAGAATGGTTCGGTAGTCCTCGGCAGTGATGCGCCCATCAAGCACAGGGAATGCCGTGATATTGCAGCCCAAACATTACTGATCCACCCGTTATTCACTCTTGGCAGGCAACAGTCCGGGTGTTAAGCCTCTTTGGGGCTTTTCCACACTATAACTCCCACGGATTTGGAACAGACAATGAAGGTGGACTCGTTGTTTCACATTGTCCACAGCCCAAGATTTGCACTGTTGGCACCAGTGAAACTGACATTTTGCATTGGCCCTACTTTTGAACAGTTTACAGCCCCACCATGAATATTGACTCTGCGGAGCTCCCGATGAACAGTCTTGGTGGAAACAGGAGAGTTAAGGTGCACATTTAATTCTGCAGTGAGTTGGGCAGCTGTGGCTTTATGTTTTTTGGATACAATCTGGGTTAGTACCTGGACATCCCTTGCAGACAGCTGTTGGATGTGTGTCCTACGCGGTGGTATGCCAACATTAGCCTGGATACCATAGCTCTCGATACACCTCAAAGACTTGCTGTACTGGTCACAGATGAGCCAGCGAGCCACCAACAATTTGTCCTCTTTTAAACTCTGATATGTCTCCCATTATGTTGTGTGGATTTTATGTACTGCTGTGTTATTGCTCCACTCTCTGTTCATACTGATGTAATGTAAAATCAGTGAAGATTGGCCACCAGGCGTGAATCCTCCAACACTATATTGACCGGTGTTTCAGTTCACTGTCCAACCCCTATGTATGCATCATGCAAATAATAATATGTTGGAATTTTGCTTTTAAAATGCACATTCATCACAGGCAGAGGTATTTTTGAGTAGTATTTCCTCAAATGCTTTGTTTTCCATTTGCATATAATGGCACTTATTGTATTCTGAAATACTCTTTGAATTACTGTGCTTTGCTTTTTTGCTTTTTACAGAAACTTCAGTATTTTGCTATTGAATTAGGAACTAGCATTACCATCATAAACTGCTTACATAAAGTTATGCCAGTTAAATGCCAGAAGCTTTTAAAAGGCCATAAAAGCTATGTAGGATTAATGCAACCCTGATGTTTATGAAACATCCTAGAGACTCAATAGATTATCTGCGCCTGATTGCAGATTTAGCACAGAGTCAGGAAAGTTCTTGGAAACTGTTTTTTGTCAATATATTTTTTCAGCTTGTGGCTTATGATAACTATTTTCCTATGCGGAGCAATGGTCTGTGGCCTTCTGATGAGACAATAGAACGATTAGGAGAGACTATGTTCCAAAAAACATTAATCAAGTGTATTGAAATTAACTTTCAATTGACTTTGCTTCCTGAAAGGAGGATCCCATGTTGATAAATTGTGAGAGAGTGTAGTCTAGCATGCTATTCAGAAAGATCTTTGTTGATTATCAGCCTGCCATCTGCATGCGATGTATGACAAAAGTGTCAGTGGCGCAGAGGGCCCCACGTGCCCGTCCGCTGCGCCACTGACACTTTTGTCATTGGGTCCCGCTTGTTGGAATGCGCCACGATAACCCCCGTGCCAGGTTACACCGATAGACAATGAAATTGTGTATTGACGATACCCAGAGATATCGTCAAAAGCATCAGCTATCGACCTCATGAAGAGGATTTGGCATTTTTAATTAGTGTATTAAATTATTATTATTATTATTATTATTGCTACTACTGTACTTTTATTATTAAATTAATATTACAATTAATATTACAATTCAATCCCAAATTTTATAGCTCATCACCCCATTACCGACGCACTGCGAGGAAAATAAAAGTTTAGTTAGATTAGCTTACTCCTCATTTCAAAAACAACTTGTTTAACATGAACTATTTTTCACTACTTATAGGCCACAAGAGAAATATTAAGAAAATAAATAAAAATCCTGTGGATTTGCGCTATGCCACTGAAAAATTTAGCCTATTTTCAGGGTGGTCATGCATATACCTGACATATCTGTACATACTGTATATATGCATGCACATATCTGCTTTGTACTATATTCTTGTTTTTCCAAACAAAATGATAAGAATTATTGTGATAAGGTGTAGAATTCTTGATAACTAATTTTAAGGTCTCCATTAAGAGTAATCAACAGATTCTGATGTCATCCCCCCAACCCCAGCTGTGTATTTGTATTCATCACATTATTGTCATGGCAAGGAAATCACAGTACTTTATCCTTTTACCCTCCTTCAATGGAGCGCAACAGTAAGGCTCCATTTATTTTCTCCATAGAGAAATAGTTTTGAATGATAATGTATAAGCTTTTCAAGACAGACAATGTGATTTCAGCTTAATTTAAAACACAAATAAATAAATAAATCAACAGCCCAATTACTAGTGAAGAACCATACTACCCATGAAGATCCACCAATCAGAGAACTCAGTGTTACTATGGAAACAGAAATTGCCGGAAAGAGCTTAGCAGTGATTTCGCACTCCCATGAAGCAGTTCAAATGGCGTAATCAAGTATCCTTACACTCTCACTTAGATATTTCTTTGTGGATATTTTGCATCTTAAAATATTTGACGATTACTATAAATATTTTAAGATCATTATACAGAAGAAGGAACTGAAATATTTTGAATGCTAACGATCCACAATCTGACTTGTGATGCTGCCTGAATCATAATCACACCATCTTCGTTCGTTGGTCAGAGGAGGACTGGCCCCCCAATCAGCCTGGTTTCTTGCTGAGTTGAACTCATTTCATAATTAATGTACTTTACACAGTTACTGAATCAAAATTAATCAACGCTGAACTGATTTCAACTGAATATGACTATTTTTACTATTGTCTTTTTAGAGCTTCTTTTGAATTCTGCAACAATCTGTTTTGTATAAAGCGCTATAATTAAGGTGGCTTGACTTGACATTATAAGATTATTGATCATTATACTTATTATCAAGTTAATAGTTTTATATTATATCATAATATTTTATTCTTATTACCATCAGTTCATGGTGTTTCAGTTTCCTCCATTTACATAGTTTATAATTTTTTCTTCCAATTTGCATAGATTTTAGTTTTTTTTTTAAATGTGTAATGTTATGAATCAATCTCAAAGCTGGTTGGTTTGGTTCAAGCGCCCTTTTTTGAAGTTTTTCTTTTTTTTGTAAATCCCTATGGAGAACATGAATGTGAACAACTTCTGGATCCAAGGCTGTTGATAAAGTGGGCTGTTGCGCTCAATAAGCGACCTGCCGTTCCTCTCCCAGTTTGTCCCCGTTCTTCTTTTCTACCATGTGACCTCAATAACCTTAACTTTTTCTCTAACTTTTGTCTTTTTTAAGCCACAACCACCCTCTGTCAGTTTACTTAATTATTTTCTTGAGGACTGCCATGCAATGCCTCTATCTGTAATTACAATCACACATGAAGGCGGGGTGGGGGAGGATAAGGGGGAGGAAGTGAAAGAGGAGCTGTACAATACTTTGATCTTTTCCTTGCTTCTACTTTGCCTCGTCTTTTGGAAATAAAAAAAGAATTGATTAATGGTTGCTCAAAGCTGTGCTTCTGTATGTACACTATAGAAAAGTCATGTTACTGTGACTTGGCCCAGTAGAGTACTGCTCTGTTGTAATTTTTGTGAAGTTGCAATGCTGTGATTATACAGTATGATTGTGTGGGAATTGTGATTTTGGGTATTATATTTGACTGATACTTGAGTTCTGATATTCTGTTGCTGGTATGTCAAAATTGGATAATGCTGTGATTGCGTGATGATGCTGAAATGTTTTTGTGTTTGCATAATGCAGGGATCCGATGATGATATATTGTGATTGTGTGGTACTGGAATCCTCTAGTTGTTGCTGGGATGTTGAAAAGGTTGGATTGTGTGATGCCAGCATGTTGTGCTTGTTTGATGTTGTTACAGTTTGTTGTTACAACCATAATTGTGTGACTGCTGCTGTTATGTGATATGACACGTGTCCACTGTTCAATGCTTTGACTTTGTGATGCTGCCATGTGATTTTCACATGTACTGTATCACGTCGCATATATTATAATCACACTTTGTTGGCCAGAGGAGAACTGGTGCATTGACTGAGCCTGGTTTCTCCCAAGGTTTTTTTCTCTTTCCTTTTCTGTCACCGTCAAGTTTTTTAGAGCTGCTGTTCAGCCGAAATGAATTTGTTTGCATCATTGAATCATTTTCCTGTTATCACTGTAAAGCTGCTTTGAAACAATCTGTATTGTATAAATTGCTATATAATAAAGGTGATTTTACTTGACTTGATTGTATGATGCTGTGATTTGAGGTGTGTTCTGATGCTAGAAATTGTGTGGGTCTTTTTGCTGTGATATTACAACTTTGTACTTTTTGCATTAAAGATTTCCCCTCAGATACTGACATGGTATTAAAATCTATACTACTGTTACAACTTGGTAATGTGATTATTTGATGTTAATGTACGCTATAGTATTATATGAAGTATGAAATGTCACGGTAGTGACTCTATCTGTGTGGTGGTGGTGCTGGAATGTTGCTTACATTATGCTGGGACGTGATTATATGATATTGTGTTTTTTGTGAAGCTAGTGTGTGATTGTGTGATGGTATTTTGGGTATCATTGTGTTGTAGTGTGATCTGTGATGTTATATTTGGGATGTTGTGACTTGTCTGAATTTGGAATTGTGCGGTTGTTTGTTTCTGGGATGTCATAAGTGAAAGATGCTGTGATTGTGTGATGTTAGAATGATGTGAATGAGCAAAACTGCAATGTGATTATATGTTGTTGTGATTGTGTGATGCTTGAATGCTGGGGGTTTTCTAGGATGTTCTCACTGTGTGATGTTATTATGCTGTTATTGATGTTTTTGCTGCAGTTATGTGAAGCGTGGTGTGATTGAATGAAATCATTGTATGGGGTGTGATTATGTTTTCTGATGTTGTGATGTATAATTATCGGAATTTATAATTTTGTGATTTGTTGCTAGAAAATGTCATAAATGTACACTGAAAAAAACAATAAGTAAAATTTACTAAATTTTTCTTTGGCAAGTTTTTGCACAAATATTTTTTACGTAAATTTCACACGCATATTTTTTAAGTAAATTTCACATATGGAATTAAGTCAACTCTACTTAACTAACTAAGTTAAGTGAAAGTAACAAAGAAAATAAGTAATTTTAACTTGGCTAGTATAAGGTTGAGTAATATTTATTTAGTTGAAGTGTCCTTTGCAATACATTTTACTCTAACAATATAATATTGATTTAAGTATATGCTTTACTTAAAAAATATCTAAGTAATAATACAATAGATACTGTGTAAGACAGCATATCTACATATCAGATGATAAGCGTCACGTGAACGCAGAGACCTCAATACTTGGTAGACAATACACAATGACGGTGACATTTGATGGATCGTTTTTGTGTTTGAATGTGTCATTTTGAGTAGAAAATGAACTCCAAATGTCACAAAATGGCACTTTACTAATCCTAACAACAAAAGCAATGATGAAACAGTGTAAATACAGTTTGAAAACAGTGAAAAATCAACCTCATTAATTATTCAAGGCCCAGTGCATGATGGGAACACCAGTATCAGAAAAGTTGAGTAATTTTACTTAATTTTATAACGTTGATATTTACGCTTTCATTTCTACACGCTTGAATTGAGTACTAATATAGAATTTACTTAATTTTTTTTTTACTCTTGCCTGAACTAACTTTTTCATGTAAATTACATTGTTTTTTTTCTGTAGTATTTACTTTACCACAAAATAATTTTTATCAGTGAAGATGCTGTGATTTTAGAGTGATATGAATGAGCAATACTGCAAAATGATTGTTGTTGTGATTGTATGATGCTGCACTGTAATTCTTTTGTAATTTTTACAGAAAAATACTGTAAAAATGCTACAGTAAAAACATGTTTATTGGTTAACTGTAAGTTACCTAACCATATGTGACCCTGGATCACAAAACCAGTCACAAGTAGCACAGGTATATTTGTGGCAATAGCCAACAATACATTAGGCTATATGAGTCAAAATTATCGATTTTTCTTTTATGACAAAAATCATTAGGATATTAAGTAAAGATCATGTTCCATGACGATATTTAGCAAATTTCCAACCGTAAATATATAAAACATTTATTTTTGCGAGTGAATGCAGCACAATTGCGAACATAAATGGACAACTTTAAAGGCGATTTTCTCAATGTTTCGGTTTTTTTGCACCCTCAGATTTCAGATTTTCAAATAGTTGTATCTCGGCCAAATAGCTTATTTATTCAGCTCTCATGTGGTATATAAATCTCAATTAAAATTTTGTTTACCCATGTGACTGGTTTTGTGATCCATATGGTGGAAAAACTGTGGTTTAACATCATATGTTGGCTAATTTTACTGTAAAAATGTGTAGTTTTTGCAAAGACTTACAGTCTTACTACAGCCACTTACATGGTTCTACTGTATATTGCTGTGATTGATTTATCAGGTGACCATGTAATAATGATAGTTGATTGGATGGGTGTGCTCTTGGCTTGCTGCACTGTTGTTCTCTAATACCCATTTCAGTCTCGCTGTTTGATATCTAGCTCCCAACTGTACTCTCGACCGAGGGTGTGTGAAGGGATTTGTCAGAGTGCGCGCATGTGTGTGTGCATTACTGCCTGCTAAAGGAATGATGAAGGGGATCTGACCATATGTGCATGTTTGTATGGGTGTTATGTGTCTGTTCTACTGTCTGTATTGACATGATGTGTATGTAACACATCATAACCATCAAGACAATAACAGCTGGTCTGTAGATAACCACAGATGGACAGAGAGCATGCACATCCCCCCAACACACACACACACACACACACACACACACACACACACACACACACACACACACACACACACACACACACACACACACACACACACACACACACACACACACACACACACACACACTGGCCTGTTTCCCTGGTGACTAGCAGGCAGGTGCAGCTCATACCAGTTTTAAACTTTTGCAGTGGAATTGCAGCAGAATTCCTTGTGGTTTTATGCCAAAGTCCAACCAGACGCTACTGGCACTTCTTATAGAGCCATCTTAAGCCTCTAATTTATAAATAACCATAATAATGATCATCATAATCATCATTATCTCTGTCTCTCATTAAGGGACTTGTGTCCAGTGGCCGGTGGATGACTGTGTATCCCAATTTTTTGTATTGTCAGTGTAGAACATATTTAGCTTGACATGAACTAAATGTGGCTTGGAGTGAAAGTACAGCCCCTACGACAGAACATTTAGTTCATGCCAAGCTGAATATGTGGTCTACTCTGTCTATATAAAAAACTGGGATACACAGTGTCCTACATGCAGGTCATCCACTGGCCACTGGAATCCAAAGTCACCATATCAAGTATAAGCATCTACAACATTTAAACAGAATCTTGCCAGTACACAACAGAAAATAAAGTAGACAGCAATATGTCAAAGCATAATTAGTTTTTTTTCCGTCAAGAATTCAGATCTTTATTGCAGTGCTACAGCTTGCATGTAAATCTGAAGGCACTAATGTTAATTATTCCATTCTTGCCAGCAGACTGCAGCAGAAAAGACAGTTGCTTGAGCATAATTTGCATACAGTTAAGCTTTGCCCTATGCTCCTTAGTTGAGTCAGACCTTTAAATTGCAAAACTGATTGTTAATGAAGCTTTTTTTGAAAGGAAAGGTGAGTGTGAGGGAGCTGCCACCAATCAATGGACTATAACCAGATTATCTGATTAAGTCAATTAAAGACGCCCTGTGGTGAAAATCAAGTTTTTAACGTTGTTTAAATGTCCATGTGGTTTTTTTAATATGCTTTAAGACAAACCATGTGCAAATTCATAAGTCAACATCAACCATTCCTGAGTATTTTCTCCTTAAAACATGCAGTGAAAAAAAGACAGTCTCAAAAACGCGGTTTGAAATCCCTGGTGTTTCTGATGTCACAAACTACCTTGTAACCAATCATGTCAACGTGCGGGCGACCTTTAGCATATCATTACTATGCCTTTAAGCAGGGGAGTCTCAAAATAAGCCAGGTTATCCCAGTATATTTTTCTGTTAATATGAAAAACCGGGTATATTTAGCAGTATAGCGGATGTATGATGTATATTACAATGTTATGATGAACATACCTTTCTCCAGTTGTTCAAAGCATTTCTAAGGATCCTAAAAAGGAACGTGGTTTGTGTAACACTGGCAACACATTATTCGATTTTTGATAGTCAAGCAAAAGGCTAATCATATCAATACCTTTATGTTTCCGACATAGTAGAGAGCAATACATAAAATGCATTACAATTCTGATACATCGACTTGTAGACGAGCCTGTATGAGTGAGTGGAGGCGGGCTCATTTGCATATTCATGGTTCCGTGTATACTAAATGAGGTAAGGGTGTAGAGTTATATTCAAGCTATTTTAAGGCATGCATTTTTTTTTTTTTTTACAGGAAAACATTTAAATATGCTATTTTGTTGATTACAGATGGGTTTTAAGGGATACAATTATAATTGACTACAGGGGGACTTTAACAACATCTTGTTTTATCTTAATATATAATGCTTCTTGAATGTTTAATAAGCATATTAATGTAATCAGGCAGGACTGGGTAGCTGCAGGCTAGCTGGAAGTGATAATGTACAACTCAGGCAGACCTGTAGACACTCCAGTGGATTAGTGTCATTATATATTACACTAAAAGTTCAGAATAAAAGGTTTTTCTAGGCCAGCAATATGGGGCTAATATGGTTAGGCTTCTCTCTATCTGTCATTCAGTCTATCAATTTATCTTTTTATCTATAGTTCTGCATGTACATCTTTCTATCTATATCTAGTGTTGTGTGTGTGTAAAGATTGGAATCATTAAACATTTTTATTTTATTTTTTTGTCATTGAAAGAAGTCTCTTATTCTCACCAATAATTTTTTCCACAAAAATATTAACCATTAAAAACTGTTTTTAACATTGGTAATACAATTTTTTTCTTAAGCACCAAATCAGCATATTCAAATTATTTCTGAAGGAATATGTGACATTGAAGACTGCGAGTAATGGCTGCTGAAAATTGCTTTGCCAAATCTAGTTTGTATTATCCCAATTTGAAAGCTGCTGTGAATGCAAGCGACTGCTAAATTAATAAATGTAAATCATACCATACTATCATTTTATATACAAAAAAAACAACAACAAAAAACATGGTATTAACACAGTACATGTCCAAAAATCCACATATCCTGTGGAGGAAAATGTGATACTAATAACCAAAACGTGTTTCTAAGTTGCAATACGTTTTGTGTAGTCACTTAATTCAACTTCTGTTTATCTAAAATGCATTCCTCTGCAACAGAAACAAACCAATAAATAAATGAATAGCTTAACTTGCTGATTATGCACCTTAAGTACCTGATAAATAGCAGTTACTCAATATGCTGATTAATGATATGCTTGTTAATTTGGAAGGGCTGTGTAGGAGAGGCCGGTGGTCTGAATTACAGACGAGCTGCTGGGTAAAGACACATTACTTCAACTCTCCCTTAAGTACTCTTACTCTTTCTCACTCACTCACTCTCTCTCTCTCTCTCTCTCTCTCTCTCTCTCTCTCTCTCTCTCTCTCTCTCTCTCTCTCTCTCTCTCTCTCTCTCTCTCTCTCTCTCTCTCTCTCTCTCTCACTCTCTTCTTTTCAGGTCTGGTGTCTGACAACTAGGTGTACAAGGAAAGAATGGCTTCCCCTTGAGCTAGTGCTGCTAAAAGCCCTGAAAGGCAAGTGACATTGGCTCTTATAGATTCTGTGTGGAGCAAAAGCACAAATAAAGCATGTCACTGAGGATCAGCTTGGTGCAGGTATATTTCTATTTTCTCGTCTCGGTGTTGAAGTTCAATAAAATACATGAAAATTGTTAGAAACTTTAGCACCAATAATTCCACAATTTTAACTGCGAAGAAAAGTTTTCATTAGCTTTTTCTTCACCCTTCATCCTTCACTTTTCGATTTTTTTTAAAATGGAATATTGCAGTGTTTATTATGAATGATTTACCTGTAAACAATCCAATCAATTCCTCATGGGCAAAATCAAGTCCTGCCCTATATTTTATTCTTGTTCACGAAGCCGTTTCACTCAAAAATACATGTCACAATAGAGAAGAAAATATGGTTGCAGTTTAAGTTTCATGCCAAATATGTCCTATGTCACACACCTGTGAACAAAACTGTGGCTCAAAAAACAAAACAAAAGATGAACATTACAGACAAATATAAACCTTTAAATATTTTACTCAGTATGTTTATAATTTTTGAAAACTGCTGTTATAAGTAATACTACCACAGTAGCTGTAGTCGATCGGCAGCAATCACATTCTATCTATTGTTTTGGAGAAAACGCAAGCATTTCCCAGTCCCATCTGTTTTAGCAGACGTCTTAACAAACCCAATCAGCATTTTCTGTAATGCGATTCACATTAGGCAGGAAAACTAATTAAATTCTGCAAAGACAGCCAGTTCTTGTTTCGCATATGAGAACAAATGACATACATGTCTTAAGCTACAGTAAGGAGAACTCAAGAGTTCACATTTTTATAATAATCCTTAAATGAGGTAAAGGTAAATAAATTCAGCTTTCTGTTCATGATGGAGGAATGAGATGGACTATTAGAAAAAATAGATTTGGGGTGGTTTCAGAGGAGTGTGGCAAGCGGACGTTTATATACCCTTGCGATGCAATGTGATTGACGGGATTGGATGAATACATATCTCCTGTACTTTCCAACTCCCTTATTTGTAGGTAGAGGACTATGGTGGCTTTGTAGTAGGTAAAACTGAAATAAACATGAAAGAACGCAGAGGGGAAAAACAGGTGAATCTACAGGATTTCTGAGACTTTTTCTTTATTTTTGAAAGCATCATGGGAACCATTGTTTCAGTTTAACGTTTCAAGTCAACTCGTGGCCAACTCTCTCTGACAGCATGCATGAGGATGTTACTGAGTGCAGTCTCCTGAGTTTTTCTATCGTTGTTTAAATTATTTATTATTTTATTTTGAAGACGCCATGTAACCCAGGCTGCATGGTTACTTTGAGAGGATTAAACTCCAACACCTCCAGGCGAGGTTTGCTCATCATACAATTTGTGTGAGCGTTTGCAGCTTCCATTCTACAGTCAGACTGGCTGAACAAATCTGAGTTTAACACAAACAGGGCACGATGGTTTCCTCAACAGCATCTTTTTAACAGTTTTTTAGGATTCATGTGGCGGATGCCTTTTCACCTGCTCTTGACTTATGACTTATTTAATTACAGCTGTTGCCAATGAGCATTATATTTGTTGATTCAATCTCAACAGCAGTGTGAGAAACCTTACAAGACAGTAAAATATATCTGTGCCAGCCCACAGTTCCTGCCCTAGCTGCTCTGTAAATAAAAGAGGCGTGCATTGAATACAATTAACCAAGATAAATTCAAATGCTAGTATAATGCATCTGTGGAAAATGAAATTGAATTTGGTGGCCCACTTTGCTGTGTCTAATCAGGTGAAAGCATTCGCTCTCACACACACACATTGGCAATGTTCAAAATGACATATTAGCATAGTGTGTACTTTACATCATACACTGAAAACTGCAGACTATTTTTAAACAGTAAAACATTTATATACAGAAAATTTGTAAAGAATGTATAATGCAGGAATAGTAAGACTAGTATCTCTAAGTATAAACATTTCACATAGTAGTATGTGGCATCTAGTTTTCATCTAGGAAATGAAACGTGCTTATTCTGCATTTTTAATCCTACTTCGAGTAAAATAAAATATGATCTTTTGACATTCTAATCACATAATGATTGAAGAAACCGATCACACTTTATAATCACTTCTGGTTCACTTTTCACACTGAAATGGAAAGTCAAGTTGTGTGTATTGCATTATAGGATACATTATTATGTGCAGTGTGCTTTTGCTGAATACTGCACATTGTTGCAAATGTAGTAAGTAAGTTGTCTCATCAGTGTATCTATAAATACAACAGAAAATGCATGTATGCAGCATTCTATACTGTATAGTGTAAAAATGGTATGCATCGTATATTGGTATGCTATAGCTGACATTGGCATTATTTTCCCTTCTCTTCTTTTATGTCTCTCCATCTGTTCAGCTGCAACTTACCGGATTCATTATTTAGATTGAATCACTGGTCTGGCAAGCATTCAAAAGCATGGTGTTAGAATTGCCCGTTGCTTTGTGCACGTGTCGGTCTGCTCATGTGTAAATGAGTGTGCTCAATACTGTTTATATAAAAAGGTTAGTTCACCCAAAAGTGAAAATTATGTCATAATGTACTCACAAATAGAGAAATTTTGAATAATGTATTTTACAAGCAATGGATTTTCTCTTTATATGAATAGGGACTGAACACGTCAAGCTTCAAAAAGGATGGCAGATCACCATAAAAGTATGGTCACATTTACCGTTATTAGGTGAATTTTCACAGACGTAATCCAGTCATTTCAATGGAAACCCACGGGATTGAGAATTTCTTGTGAGGACAACATATTTCCCCACGTAGAGTTTGCAACGGATTCAAGTTGGTCAAAGGGATTCGCCTCATATCCTACAGAAAGCTGATTGGTCTGAAAATGACTTCTGTGTGAGCTGTGCTTCATACATCACTACAGCATTGACAATAGACAATGGACCCAAATTACACTAATGTGAGCGCCAGTGTTGGGGCCAACGCATTATAATTAACACGAGTAACGTAATCATATTATCTTTTTCAAATAACTAGTAAATAACGCATTACTTTTAAATTAACAACAAAATATCTGAGTTATTTTTTCAGAGTTTCTTTTGTCCTCATGTTAAGAGAAATCAAGAGTAAGTGCAGAAGCGTTGTGTGCGCTGTGCAAACATGACGGTTATTGTAGTTCTAGACTAAATGTGAGCAGGCATTTACTCATCTCACTCACACAAAAACAGATTCAGTATTCCTCAAAATGAATAAAAACAGTAAAATATTATGCAAGACTGCAAATTAAATATATTAAATAGCCTTAATTGTTAAATTACACAAATATACTATTTAATCTCACTATATTTTGCTCCTGACCTTTGGTCCAATTCAACCATACAAGAAAAAATTACTTCAGATAAACATCAAATTTGTGTTTCCTTTTTGAAGTAAGATTGTTGGGCTGCATCCGAAATTGCATACATCCTTACTATATAGGCGAAAAACGGTAGGAGATGAGAATAAGCCAAGATGAGAATAAGTAATGCAAAAGTAACATAACACATTACTTTCCATAAAAAGTAACTAGTAACACAATTAGTTACTTCTTAGGGAGTAACGCAATATCGTTATGCATTACTTTTAGGCTAACTTTCCCCAACAGGTGAGCTCAACTTAAAAGTATCGTAAAGGTGGCCCACGTGACTGTCCCTATTCCCTGTCTTAAGTTGTAAAATATAAAGTTCTTCCAGGTCAGAGTAAAGTAACACAATTGTGAATGTCTACCGCAACGCAAATGTATTGCCACTTTTAGCATGATACGGTCAACTACTTTAAGGGGTTTTAATCCTTTAAGGTTTTTGTAATCCTTTATAATCTATTTGAGTGTAAATCTATAATGAAGTGATATGATAATAATCAACTTATTTTATTGATATCCTAACCTCCTCAGATAAATGTGACTTTGTGAGCACATAGCCCTCATTGAGTGCATTCTGGCTGACATACTATATTATTTTGCTTTTGTGGTTACAGACACATTTGAAAATGCATCTCAGAAGACTTAAGTATTTCTTCATGGTAAACAAAACATTTGATAGATGTAGGCTTTAGAAGCTCAAGAGTGTCTAGTGAAAGCAAGAAAAACAAAATAACAGGTTGAAAGAACGAACTGGCAAGAGACACAAAGAGAATATATAAAGGACTCAAAATAAAGGAAGACAAGTAAACTTGTCTCGCAGAACATTTTCATTTGTTAATGACCCACTGATTGTATTATTCCTTGGGAATGCCACATTTGCACTTGGGCTTAACATTGAAATCATTACTCTTATACAAACTCTTTGTAATTTAATTGGCCAATCTCCGTGAAAACATTAGAATGTAATCCAACAGCTATCCTCATCATCTATCATATTCCAGCCTTTCATCCCCTCACACAGTGCTGAATATTTATGAGTTTGCCGACGTCACCAGAGCGCTGAGCAGCGCGTGAAAAGCGGGATGTGAGGGAGGGAGCATGCGGGGAGCGCGAGAGAAGAACGCTGCCATGCAAACCATCGCTTGACAGCGTCTTTTTTTTTTTTTTTACTTCCACCTGCGTTCGTTGCATAAGGATTGTGGATTTCATCTGCCCGGTCATTGAAATCGCTCGTCCTATTTCGATGCCCGAGCGCGATGCATCTTTGCTTTAACAGACGGAGTCGAGTGAAGGATGCTGCACACGGAGGATCGTTGTTTGACATGCACTGACATTTAAAATGAGCCATCTGAACCGTGCACATCTCGTGCATTTCGACTCATGAGTGCACAGCGTGATTAAACGCATGCTTTTAATCTGAGCATCTAACCTCCGTAGGCTGCTCTGACACATTTCTAAACGTTTGTAATGGGGGTCAGCACAAGACCCCGAGGCGGTGGGATTTGATTGCAAGCTCTATTACGTGTTTTACTTATATATCATATATACTTGCATCATCATATAGCCTACGCGCGTTGACCAGCTGTTAAGCTTGTGAAACTGCGGCGCGCGCGGGTTGTGTGTGGTGCTGAACGGACAGCTCCCACCACAGCGGATCATATGGATCAATATTAGGGGTCTGACAGTGTCGCTCTCGGGCTTTAATGGCTGTGGCACGCAAGATCAAAACTCTGCTGACGGTCAACATTCTGGTCTTCGTAGGGATCATCTTGTTCTCGGTCTACTGCAGGATCCAGGACCGATCCGAAGAGCTCGTGCAGATCGGGAGGCTGTCGGATCAGAGACTGCGAGGCAGGAATGCCAAAGTTACGAACTCCTTGGACAGACAGTCCATTCTCAAACGGCTCGAGCGACTAGAAGATGTGGTGTATAATCAGTTAAATGGTATGTTAGCTTTAATCATCTTTGACTTTCATTAATAAGTCATTCACATGAATTATATAATGCATAATAAATCAGTGTTTTATGGACATTAAGATATTTAATCTAGATTTACACTTTGGATTTTATTGTGAAATTTACTGTGATTGAATACTTTAAATGAGACTTTTTATCACATGACAATTAATTTAGACATGTTTATGATGCAATAAACATGTCAGGAAGATCAAGAAAGGATAAAGTGCACATAACCTATCAATATATACCAATCAAAGTGTTAGCACACTCCTAACTGGTTAAATGTAATGATATATTAAGCATTTTATGATTTCATTTTTTTTTTTTACTTTTACGTTATTGACGAAAAATAAAGTGCTGTGGGAAATTAGGTAAAGGACAGTGTAAGCTTTAAGGGCTCTTTACCTGATTGTAACAGTAATACATTTTGTTCTGTGTCTCTAACTCCAGGCATGTTGAGGGGTTTCAGAGATGTTGTTCTGAAAGTATTCTTGCTTCTCTGTTACATTATAACAGCAACTCTCTTGGACTTGAAGTTGTACACATTATGTGAGAAGAGGATCATTTTTAGACTGTTTATTTATGTATTTATTTTGACAGCAAAAAGCAATTCAAGAAATTGAAGCAATGAATCAGAATTGAAATAAATATTACAATTATTCTAAATTTCCCAATCATGGTTGAGGAAAAATTGCAGTATTCACAGATATATTTCTATATAAAATCTGTAGAATTTCACTGAATTAGATGCTGCGTCATTCATAAAATTCAACAAATTCTTTCCTCTCTGTGTTCATGTATATTTGGTTGCATGATTATGCTTTCAGCTACCAATAAGAATGAAGAACTCTCAGATTTCTATAGTATATTTTACCATTTTTAAATCCATTCCACATAATCCCACAGATTTGACCCCAAAAACAGTGCAGAAAACAAGTCTGCAGATTCTCTCTATGCCTGCAAAAAGAAATTGTCCTTCTACGATCTTGCTTCCCATGCACTTGAATCTGTTCTTGCCATAACCACACTTGTCCTCTCTCTTCTGAGTTCTTTTCTTAGAATATTAGAGCCCATTTCCTCAATTATGTTCTTAGACCATAGAACATTTTCTTCCAGAAAACATCTGAAGGTCATAGTTCACGTGATGTGCTATCCTTCCTTTTAATGTCTGTTAAAAGACCTATCACTCTCTTTTTGCTTTTCTTTAGTGCATCTATTTGATCTGATTTTTATTCCATAAGACCGCCACCATTTGTGTATAAAGGGGGTCACTCTGTCAGTTAGAATTATCCATCTTGCATTTGGAGGAAAGCCAAGAGGCACTGCTAAAAAAAAAAAAAAAGCCCTCTAATGTACCCTACTGATTGAAAGGGCTTTCATTCTGCACAAGTGCCACCACATATTTCTCCCGGAGGCTTTTCCACTCTGTAGAATTCACCAGTCTGTCACAAATCTTCTTGATGTTGGGGCCGTTATACATTTTATTTTGACACATATTTATCTGATGCGCATAAAACGTGCCGACTGTATGTGATATTGAGACTGGAATTGGTTTTCCCTTGATGTTTTTACATTTCTGTTGCCGTATTTGCTTCTAATGTTGATTTGAAGTAATTGTCAATTTTTCTGTTGTTTATTGTCTTGACAATGAGACCCAGATGATTACGCCAAGGTCCGATTGGATTTCTAGGACTCAGCGAGTTTTACAAGAAAGCAGTAATTGTCTGGCTGTTGATAGCGCCCTCATCCCTTGAAACATCTTCGCAAATATGCAGTAAATGTTTGTATGAGCATTACTTTGATGAATAATTTCCCAGAGAACATATAAAACATAATCATTGACAGTGCTTCTGGTTTGAGATGGACAGATGAATCATCATTTACAACCCCCAACGTTCATTAAATGAGAATCATAGTACACCGCATGATCATGCACCTGTTTTTATTGAAAGGGCATTGGTGGGTGGCAAAATTGCAACTGAACTTGACAGCCAGGGATCATCATGCATTGTATTGCATGTAGTTGTGACCAATTAAGGTGTGACCTGACTGAATGGACCACATTTTGACATAAATGGACGATTTTTGTCACAGTACTCTAATTAGTTTAAAAGTATACTGTATGTTTGTGGTAAACAAGCAGTTTAATTTGTTTTGTACGATTTTTTAAGTATATATCCAATAGCATAGAGATTCTTATATAGTTGCTCTATTACTGTGCATTTACAGGTGTTCATGGCCAGTTTGTATATGTGATATGTTTGTGATAACAGAAAACTTAAGTCATATTGTGATGTTCATCATTGTTTGCTAAAAAGTGCATGTTGATTCTTCTGTAGGAGTGCTTTACTCAACGAAATCTGACCTTGAGGGATGCAGGATGCAAAGAGAGCAATTCAGGGATAGACAGTTTGTCCTCTCTGGCAGAGTTGTTTAGAAATGCTGGGTTATTGTGAAAAGACCCTTTATCTGACTGCTATAAAAATGCAGAGCTATGAGAATGTGCAATTAGCCCCTTGATTAGGCAGCAGACCTTCCGTGAGCATTACCGCTAAAGTGTGCTTAATTTCTACAGCTGTAGTTCGGTTTACCTTCGCAAACACAGATGCGTTAGACTGAACCGATATCTAACTGGGAAGTGATATAAACAGAGAAAGCTACAATTCCATTCAAAAGTTTAGGTCGGTGCGAATTATTATTCTTATTATTATTATTTAATTTTTTTAGAAGAAGTCTATGCTCACCAAGGCTACATCTATTTCATCAAAAATACAGTAAAAATAGTAATATTGTGAAATATTATTACAATGTAAAGAAAAAAAAAACTGTTTTCTTAAAGGATTAGTTCACTTCAGAATAAAAATTTCCTGATAATTTACTCACCCCCACGTCATCCAAAAGAAAAGAAAAAAAGGTTTTTGAGGAAAACATTCCAAGATTTTTCTCCGTACTGTGGACTTCAACGGGAACCAACGGGTTGAAGGTCCAAATTGCAGTTTCAATGCAGCTTCAAAGGGCTCTACACGATCCCAGCCGAGAAATAAGGGTCTTATCTAGCCAAACGATCGAGAAAAGATTTTTTTTTTCTAAAAAAAATAAACATTTATGTACTTTTTAACCACAAATGCTCATCTTGCACTAGCTGTGATGCGGCACACATTCCGAAATCACGTTGAAAGGTCACGTGTGACGTAGGCGGAAGTACGTTTTCAAAGTGTTTACAAAGTGAACGTCCAAAGGCTAAGTCAAACACCCTTTACAAATAAATAAAATAAATAAAAGCTAAAAACAACGATGTTGGACGATTTTGAAGTTGGAGGAGAAAATTCGTTTTTCGCCTTACCCTACAATTTCCGCTTACGTCCGGTTACCGCCTGACCTTTCCAACTTGATTACGTAATGTGTGAAGTCGTGGACGTGCAAGATGAGCATTTGTGGTTAAAAAGTATATATTTTTTTTTTATTTTTTTTTTTAGAAAATGACAGATCGTTTGACTAGATAAGACACTTATTCCTCGGCTGGGATCGTGTAGAGCCTTTGAAGCTGCATTGAAACTGCAATTTGGACCTTCAACCCGTTGGTTCCTGTATAAGTCCACTATATGGGGAAAGATCTTGTAATGTTTTCCTCAAAAACCTTAATTTCTTTTCGACTGAAGAGAGAAAGACATGAATGTCTTGGATGCCATGGGGGTGAGTATATTATTAAGTGAGCTACTCCTTTAAAATATAATTTATTCCAGTGATGGCAAAGCAAAATTTTCAGCATTATATACTCCAGTCTTCAGAGTCACATGATCCTTCAGAAATTCAAATGTGCTTATTTGATGCTCAAGAAACATGTCTTTCTATTATTATCAATGTTGAAAACAGTTACTCAATATTCAATGACTCTGATCGGATCGGGGGCACAAAAACTTAATCGGGACATCCCGCTTCACAGTAAAACTCACTTGGCACTTAGATGCAGCTTCTGTGTAGTGTTAAATGGCAAGCTTAACCATTATATACTGTATATGGCTTATCACACCGCGTGGGAGCCCCCTATAGGGTTGAGGCTGTGGTGTAGGTGTTACGTATGCCATGCATCTATAAAAAGTATGACCGCCCCGACATTGCTCTGATACAGAGTGCTGGTACTATGGATAATGTAATTTTCCTGGCTCTAGTCATTTAGAGTTAGAATGAAATCCAGTGGAATAAAAATTAGAATATCAATAAACGAACTTTCTGCTCCCAGTATACAAGTTAATTGAGATTACAGATAGGATTTAAATGTTTTTTTGTTTTTTTTACAAAAGTTTTTATAATTTGTTTCATAAAATTATACGACCTTGTATCACTTTATAATTTCTGGGTATAAATCAGCCTTTTGAGTAAGTACTTCACCACCATCGATGCTTTATGACCTAGCACATTTTACAGTGTGATGCATTCACAGGGGACTCTAAGGGGACTGTCCAATCCTGCCTTTCATGTCCCCTTAACCACATTTTCCTCATGAATATTTATGCTGCACTAGCATCAGTTTTGACATGAATTCATGTATTCATTCAGCTCCCAAATTACCTCAAAAAGGAGTATCTCTTATCCTGGAATCCATAAAGGGTCCGTAAGACTTTTTTTGTTCAAATCTTGTTACATAATTTAAAGCAATTCTGAGTAAAAGTGCATCAGGCCTGAATGCTGCCAGAGCACTTTACAAGAAAGCAGGAGATAAACTTGACTGGTAGTATCACAGATGGATGACTGAAGACCTCCACAAACACAGTGGATTAAACCATACTGGTTAAGCCAGTTATGTATATAGGCCTACATTTTGGCACGATCTGTTGACGTAGGATGTCATGGTGATTTGTAAAAAGACAATGGGCATTGGGACGCAAGAATCGATCATTTAATCTTGTATAGTGGACGACCACCTACGCCGCGTCTTTGATGCTTTACGACGTCCCGACAGAAAGACTAGCATGCTTCATTTTTTTCCCGTCCTCCACAATGTGTTCCGTCAAATAAACTTTTCTGAAGTCTCCCAATTCTCAGATTTTTCTTCTGAGATAAAGCCTTCATGACTCCTTTCAGCAGAGATCTCAACAGTGTCTCAGATTGTGATCACATTTGCCAAGAGAACAAAGTCTGCTCTCAAAAGTGAGAGATTTCAGTATGAGCGCCAACATTTCTCATGAAATTATTCTAAGATCTACGCTATGCTATCCATTCTACTTTTTTTTATTTCTGTACTGTTATTATATCAATATACAGTACCAATTGTCTCCTTTATTTATATTCTTATTTCTCTTAAGTAACTTCAGAAGAGACATCTGAGATCTGGTTGATACTTAATGAAACTTAAACTGACAACTCAATTAAGTCTAGTGAGCTATCAAACAGTAACCTCTAAGCAAAAGGAAAGTATTCCTCTGGGCTGGGATCTGTATTCTGGTTGTCAGGACTGTAAAACTTATGAGTAATTATTATTCATGATTTCATGATTCTGAACTGCCTAAGTACACATGCACAGAATATGCTTAAAAGAAAGTGGAATTGGAGCTATCTGTCATGAAATTCAAAGCTTTTTGCAAAAAAATAGCTAACAGTATCCGTTCATAAGCCATTTCTCAAAGACAGACTGCCGAGCAGCCTGTTAAAATAATGAGTCTGGAAAGTCCAGTCCATTAGAGAGAGAGAGAGAGAGAGAGAGAGAGAGAGAGAGAGAGAGAGAGAGAGAGAATCATGAATTTCAGGCACACATCCTTCACTTCTTCAAAAAAGTCCTATATTTTTTTGCTGACATTTTGAGACCAAATTGGAGTCCAATTTTTTTCCTTTTTCCTTTCCTTTTTTAAAATAAACAAATGTGTTTTATTGAATGCATGGAACAGAAAGGAAGGGAAAACAAATTACAATTCCAGTGCTGAGATATTTCATATAGAAACAGTTTTTATTACCATCTGGTGCATTAATTATTATATCACAGGAATTATTATTCAAACAATAATATAATAATTTCCTTAGAATCATTGTTTATTTTTATTTTCCAAATTTGCAATTAAATATTCCATCAGCCATGTTGAATAATTTTATCATTAAAAAACATTATTTCCTATTCATTACATTGGGCATACAATTCATTTGTATACATTTCTAAATGCAAAATAAATTGTCAGTTTAACAGTGCTTTGGTCAGTTTTTCCATAAGAAGTATATGTGTCCTAATATGTGCAACGTCATTAAACAATAGCCCCTTTCACACAGCAATCCTGGTAAATTACCGTAAAATTGCCAGAATGACTTTACCGGTAAATAAAAAAAATATGCTGTTCATACCATTAACAGACCAT
Source organism: Leuciscus leuciscus (assembly GCF_965113295.1). Classification (NCBI taxonomy): domain Eukaryota; kingdom Metazoa; phylum Chordata; class Actinopteri; order Cypriniformes; family Leuciscidae; genus Leuciscus; species Leuciscus leuciscus. The sequence goes on from NC_138729.1 coordinate 43,186,381, forward strand.
TCACAGTTCCAAAATACCGGTAAACTCTGCGATGTCATTAACCGAAAGTGACCTATAAAGTTGTTGACAAATCTCTTCATCCGCCCGGACGAGGAGAAGTGCTTTAGTTTCGGTATCACTCCAATTTGAAGACATTTGTAAACAGTGCTGAGTAAACGCATCATCTGCTTCATAATTTTATGAATGGCCTGCAAAATACCAGTAATCTTCATTCCACGTTCACACAGCGCATACACCGGTGATTTACTGATAATGTTACAACTTCCCTTACTGGTAAATTGACGGAACCAATTTATCAGTATATTTGAAAAGGTCCTGTTCACACATGATCTGTTCTCTGTCATTTACCGTTAATTTTAAATACTGTATGTGTGAAAGTGGCTATTGTTTCTGGTTTGTTGCTTTTTTAAAATGTATTTCATAAATTGGTGTAATTATGACGTTTCTTTTCATGTAGAGCTGAAAATAGAAACAGAAACAGTGCTAATGGTTTAGAAGCAACTGCCGATTACTTTCTAGACTTGTAGATTTGTAAACTAGAAACGTACAAATCACCAGCCTCTATCATGCCCTTTCCATTTGAAGGATGAAATAATGGTAAGAGGGCTATATATATATATTTTTTTTTTAAGAGGGAAGAAAACAGAATAATTGCTAGTCCACAAACAGAGCCTGTTTCCTTTGGTCTTTGTAACTTAATTTCTTCAGCTCACTGTAATCACTGCTGTCTCTTTACAGCCTTCAAAGCATATTATTATCTGAGCACACACGCATGCACACGCGCATTTACATAGACAGTGGTTAATAGCATCTCTGAGCTGAACAGCAGCTAAAACACAATCTCCTTTGCCAAATGTATTAGCAGCCATGGAAATAATCGGAGAAAGTCAGTTAGCTAGTTAGTTTGGAGTTTGAAATATCCTATGTCTACTTTCATGGAGGCATTTGCTATATTGCCACTTTCAAAGGATGAAGACTAGACCAATCAGAGCAGAGTAGGCTCTCGGAAAGGAGGGGTTTAGAGAGACCGGATCCTTGATCAAGCCATTTCAGATACTGTGAGAAAAGAGGTGATCCTGCAATGTATATTTTTATTTGTTAGTCTTAGATGGTTTAAGATGGTCTAGATCAGGGTTGTCTGATCCTGCTGCTGGAGGGCCACTGTCCTGCAGAGTTTAGCACCAACCAGCATTATCATAGCTAATCAAGGTCTTCAGACTCACTAGAAACTTCCAGGCAACTGTTTCAAGTGTGATTTATTGGAGCTAAACTCTGCAAAACACCAGGAGCAGGTTTGGACACCCCTGGTCTAGATGGTCTCCCAACCTGGCTAAAGGGGGTGTTCTTATTGTCTGGAGTAGACCCTGATCAAACTCCCCTATCTGCCATTTTCTAGTAACTCTGAAGACCTTTATTGGCTGGTTCAGTTGTGTTTAATTAGGGTTGAGATAAACTCTGCAGGGCAGTAGCCCTCTAGGACAGGATTTGAGAAGCTCTGGTCTAGATGGTCTCAAAGCCTGGCCAAATTGGTTTTCAGTTTGTTTAGTTGGTTGTCCAGCACTTGACAAGTGACCAATATCTTTTTAACCAGCAAACCAGCTTAGAATTTTTTTAACTGTCTTGCTTTTTTTGTTTTTCAGCAGAGAGATATGTAAGCAATGGCATTGTGTTGCTTTGTTGGTCTATAACATATATGCAGTTTGAAAAATTATGATATTATGTTTCACCTCAACATTTTGCATTGTATTAGCAGACCACTGCATTAAGACACTGTGATATGCAGTTTCTCTCTGCCATAGACAGCTGGCTCTCAGGGATTAGTGTCAAAATGCCAGGCCGCTATGTAATAGAATTCTCTCAAAACAGCCAACAGAGGCAGCCTTCGAGACAATGGAAATAACAATGACAGTGAAAGAGACACAAACCCTCAGACGGTTTCAGAGAGACATTACAATTTCAGCTCAAGCTTGCCAGAACACCTATGATGCAAGAACTCAGAGTCCAAGTCAAGTCAACGCTCTGGGAGGTCACGACTGCCAGGAAGAGAGACAGACCTGGAATATTTTATGTAGATCAGCTGGGATCCAGCCATTTGTGGTTGCTTCATAGGGTTCAGGCTGGAATAGGGTTTAATGATGCACCAACTGGTATTTGTGGAACAGCCTGGTTTGGATTCCAAAACACAATCTGTACGTTCTGTTGCCAAGCATGGTGACCCCCCCCAGAGCCAAACCATCCCTTCTCAAAAATCACTCAGAATTTCTTAAATTTCATGTTCGTGAAAGGAAAAGCTTATGATCAGGGAAGCTTTTTTACCTGGTAGACAAGGTTTCAAATGTGTGGTCTTGAGAAACATAAACATTCAGAGTCATAATGAGCTGACATATTTTTCCACAGTTTAGGGTTGTCCTTACGTATGCTGATTTTAAGTGCTTCCCGTCAGTGTTATTTTACTACTATTTATATATTGTTATAGTATTAATTAAAGATTTGAACAAGCTTTTATTTTTATATTTTATTTTTCCTTTTTAATTTACTTTGTATTAGGCATTTTTATGTGCTTTGGCATTTTTATTAGTTTTCTGTTTAGCTTAAAGCTTTTTAGTTTTCGTAATTATAGTACTTAAACTTATTTTATATCAGTAAGTTGCCAAGGCATTTCTAATCTAATCTAATCTTTACATTTTTATGTAATGTTTATTTCAATCAACTAAAACATTTTAAATCATTTTTGTTTTAGTTAATTATGACAACACTGCCCCTGGTTTCCTACTTGGGATTGTTCATTTATGTATTTATGTGTTATATATGCACTGTCACTTAGTACAGCGATTCCCAACCTTTTTTTGCACCACGGACCGGTTTAATATCAGTCAATATTTTTACAGACCGGCCTTTAAGGTGTGGCGGATAATTACAACAAAATAAAATGATACGACCGGCATAAAAACTGGGGTATTTTTTAAATATAATAATAAACGTGAATCCAATGTGTAGGCCTACTCGCAACTTTATCAGCAACTTCCTCGTAACATCGCTCCTAAAGACAACTGAGAAAGCCTGAACACAAACAAAATGCCACCCAAAAGAAAAATGTTTTCAGTGCTGATGCGGTGGTGACGCGTTCATGTAACACAGGGTTTCTCAAACTCGGTCCTGGAGGGCCACTGTCCTGCACAGTTTAGCTCCAACCCTGATCAAACACACCTGAGCAAGCTAATCAATGTCGTCAGGATCACTAGAAACTCACAGCTAGGTGTGTTTGATCAGGGTGGGAGCTAAACTGTGCAGGACAGTGGCCCTCCAGGACCGAGTTTGAGAAACCCTGATGTAACATGTAAGGGTGGCGCTGCCAATAAAGCACCTAAAAGCTGTCAAAAAGAACCGGCAAAATTAATGATTATGAATATGTAAAATATAGCAGGAGACATTTTAATTGTTTACTAATAAACAAGTGTTTTCTGTGTCAGTGTCGGCTGCAAAGATGAAGTTGACGATGCTGACTCGCGATCTTCGCAGTAGTGAACGCACCAGAGAGAAATGCACATTTCATACGAATTACATAAGCAGAGAGCAGTCTGTTTTCTTTCGTTTTGAATTGTTCTGTTTAAAAGTAGACATTTCAAGCTTTCTATATATGTCTCAGGTCTGTGAGGCAAGTAGGCTACCTTATCACTGAGTTTCGGTTCATTTATGAGACGAGCTCCAGTTCACGCGCCGGCGCCTCCGTGTCGTGATTATCTATTTTCTAATATATTTACTTATTTATTAAATCCAGGCAATTGGTTGATGAAACATTGATTACAATTAAGATACAATTAATACAAAACGGAATTAAATTTAAAGACAGGCTTTGTGCTTTCTGTTTGAGGTCTCTGTGAAAGTTTTAAAGTAGTCTTTTAGTGGCGCTTTCAGAGTGGTCACGTCCGTAATGGAGAACTGTCCCGTCCGTAACATTGATTTTTTTTTTTTTGTGTGAAATACATTTCTAAATAAATGCGACTTATAGTCCAGTGCGACTTAGGCTATATATGTTTTTTCTTCTTCATGACGCATTTTTTGACTGATGCGACTGAGTCCGGAAAATACGTTAAGTTATTTATTCTTTCTGTGCGGCCCGGTACCAAATGTCCCGCTGACCGGTGGTTGGGGACCCCTGACTTAGTATACACTAACTGCTTATTGCTTTCAGAAAACAAGAACCACAGCAATATGATAAAAGACACAGATGTTTAATAAATATGTGTATCAATAACATTGGGAAATAAACTCCTAGTTTTGTTAGCTTATGCAAGTATGTTTGCCAAGCTACGTAGAAACATTGATATAGAATGTGAGGTTATATAAATGCTTTGACTGATATTGTGCAGCAGCTTAGAACATGCCACATTTTAATTATAAAAAAAATAATAAAAAAAAATAAACGCAGGTTGATATTCTGAACTTCATTGGCACAGTTTATGAAAAAAACAAGTAAAATATAGTCAGCTACAAGATATTTCCCTCTTTCAATGTAGTCCCAGTTTAGAAACACTTTGTAATTCAAGGCTTTAAAACGAACATCCTTGGATCATACACTTATTTCTGAATCTTGATAGAATTTTTATGTAGCTGTTAATAATTTAGTGAAACATATAATTTTGCTCTTTTAAATGTCAAATTGAAACGGCATCTTTAATGGATGTTACACATTTCATCCCTTTTAAAGAGCACGGCAAAGGTTTAAATCTAGACTTTTAAATAACGCCAATTATTCTGACCAATGATTCTGATTAGGAACAACCATCTGGCATTCACTATCTGGTATAATGGATACATTCTGTAGAATTCTTCTTTGTCACTTTCTTTGGGTGTCAAACTACACAGTATTTGATGTGCCCTGTGCCGGAAACAACCCTTGCATCAATCCCATTCTAGTTAGCATAGAGCGAGAGGATAAATTAGACCTGAATTTCCAAAGGCAAAGAAGTCTTACTCTGCACTGACAACCCTTTAAACACAGTTCACTTGCTTTCCACCTTTTCCCCCCGGGAGATCTGTATGAAAGAGGTGACATAAGGCGAAGGTGGTGTCTTGGTGTCCAACATCCAATTATCGCCCATACTCTTGTTCAGCAGTTATGATTTGCATGTCACTGGTGGGTACTCCCACAGTAATGAACCCAGTTTTGCTTTACAATACTAATGGGATATGTTGACCTTTGTCATGTCAACTGAAGTCAAACGTCTTTTCTGCTTTGCAGGTCTAGCCAAACCCATGGGACTGGTGGAGGGTCCTGGAGGTCTAGGACAGGGTGGTGCAGCTGCTACGCTCGGGGAGGACAGCCGAGAGAGCGAAGGGAGGTACGAGGAGTACGGCTACAATGCTCAACTGAGTGACCGGATCTCCTTGGACAGGAACATTCCGGACTACAGGCCGAAAAAGTGAGTATGATGCAATGTCTTTAAACACAGAACATGCCCTTGGAGGTTGAGATAAGAATAGACGTTTAGGTGAGCCACAGTGTGCAAAGGCATTTGTTCTACTCTAGCACACACTCTTAAATAAAAGGTTGCAATTTCACAAGTTCACACTTACAAATAATTAGATTGTGTAAAAGAGGATGGGTATTTGGCATGTTGTCCGGGGTAGGGCTCCGAGCTCAGAATGTGGCCCGAACCCTGAGTACTCACCCCGTATCTCTGGCTGGGATAGGAACTAGCCGAGAGTGAGGAGTCGGGATGCAGAAACGACTGCAGAGGAACGAAGGTGAGTTGGCTATATATATAGGCCTCTAATCATACTGATTGTGTAGATTATTTGAACGTGTTCCTCCCATAGTTAATCATTTAATACATTTTTTTGTGCCAATGTTATTTTAGTATCATTGAGACACTTACGTTTTTATTAATAGTTTGAATTAGTTTTTATATTTTCCATTTTAATTTTCCATTTTTGTTATTTTTATAAATTTTGTTGTGTTTTTGTCAGTTTTATAATTTTTTACATGTCTATATAGTTTTTATTCATTTTTTATTTTAGTTTTAATTGTTTTATCACATCAAGTTAAACTAAATGAAAATGAAAAATGTTTCTTTGGGAACTAGCTGAAATAATATAAGTTTGCACTTTTTAAAATATTTTTTTTATCTCAGTTAAAGTTTATTTTATTTCAAGTATCAAAAACTTTTCTTTTTCTTTTTTTATAATGTTTTTGCATGGTTTTTCAACTATAATAACCTTGGTTTTTGCATTGAAAATATGAAGCAATTAAATTCCATATATTAATAAGGAGATCATTATTTACTAACCCTAATGTCATTCCAAACCTATATGACTTTCTTTCTTCTGTGGAACACAAAAAAAAAAAAAAAAAAAAAATTGTGTACATTATTTATTTATTTATTATATCTTTCACTTTTTTTTCTCACCATAAATATAGCTATAAAGAAACAAATAAAACTTAATTTTTTCCCAATAAAGTTAAGGTTAATTGGGTCCGATGATGATTTGAATACTATTGACTTTCATTGTATGGATAAAACAGTTAAAATATTCCTCAAAATATCTTCTTTTATAATCAAAAGGAGAAAGAAAGAAGTTTGCAATATAGGTTCGGAACGACATGAGGGTGAACAGAATTTGTTCACAAGATATTTGAGAACATTTATTCCATTTTGTGATTTGTTCTGAAGTAAAAGTAAAATTTGGAGTGGTGTGCAACAAAATCTGACTTTATTGTCTTGTCCTGCCACACATGCCATGGCCCTTTAAAACCATCTACACTGCAGGGTTGATTTTCAAAAGGAAAAACGGGTTTATAAATAGCCCAGTGGCTGAATCACTTCCCACATGTTAGCATTAAAATGCCCTTCAGGGAAGAATCACATTAATAGAGTCAATAGCTAGCAGTGAAAAAGCATTGTGTTAGACAAAGGAGATATGACTGTGTGGAATAGTATCCCTGCCCACTAGGATAGTGTTAATGGTAGGAATGTTAATAATGCAACAACAGTCCAGGGGTATTTTATATGTGGGGAAAACGACCTTAGAAACAGCTCTGGAATATTAATGGTCATTCATAATAAGTTATATATTTAGAACATGACCCAAAGCACAGATCCAGTGATTGAGAGGGGATACTAAAGGCTATCCGTATCTAGGTTTTCTTTTGATAGCTAGCTTGGTTTGTTGTGGTTAATGGATGTCAACTGTAAAAAAAACGAAATATAAAAATATGAATTCTTTTCAGATATTCTAGACAAAAGTTGCTTTTATCACACTGATGGGTCTTTGTTTGATTGAAGCCATTGTTGATGATGGAGGTTGTCTTGTAATTGCTATTCTGAAGCCGCTTTAGTTGTTGTGATTCAAACTGTGTGCAAATCACGATTCTTTGTATGTGTGTCTTGGCAATAATGCTTCCCACTTGCATCACTGATAAACACAATCATTCACGCTCCTGTACACAAACATGTGTTACCTAAGATATCGCCGTTTGACTTGCACAATCCAAGCCATCAAAAATCCGACCCTCACCCAGCAAGAGGGGAAGGAACTATTCAGTGGGGATTTCTTTAAGACTGCAAGGGAAGCTCGGCTTCCCCTATAATGTCAAAAAATTAATGGTCAAATATGTACTATTGTGTTAACATTTTATTGACTAAAAATGCGTTAGAGAACGTTCATCTCAAAGACGAGTTCGTTCAGAATCAGTTACATATAGCAGGTCGGCTGACTCGATTTCCTTCTCATACATTCCCGTAGCGTCACAGTGCATTTCCCTGTTGAAGCCCAGCGTCCATTGACTTCAGTGGAGCTGCTTTGAATAGTTTTTTTCAGTGCTTCGAAACTAGACAGTCATTGGATAAATGCTGCGATTATGTCCCGCCCCCGGACGCTCAGCGTCTCTGGGGGTGAATAGAGACAGAGCATATTTTGACTTTGCATTGCGAGAGGCTTCCTCCCTGACTTATAACAAAAAACAAAACAATGTCTAAAAGCTGCTATGTGACAAAGTGTACAGCAAACAAGCTAAATAACCCAGAAATACATTTTTATAAGCTGTCGACCCCAAAAAACGGTTGTTTCGGGACATAAAAGTGGATCAATTGAGACAGAGCGCAACTAGTTCTCGAACTACTCTGAGAACTACGCCCACTGGAACGCGACATGATATTGTAAAAAAAATGCTACAGCTTAGCTTACATAAATATAATATATAAAACTGACATTTGGATATTTGACTTACCAGTGACAAAATGTTTACTGCACACGCAGACATACTGAGTTTCAGGATCCCACAATTTACCCTTTCTTCCTGCTGATGCTTCACGTCTTATTGCCTGTATCCACTTTTGTCTCATTAAAGGCTGGCTTTTACGGTTCGGAAGCTTATAAAAATGTATATATGAGTTTTTTAGCTTGTTTGCTGTACACCTTGTCACACAGCAGCTTTTAGGCATTTTTCGGTCTTTTGTTAATTATAAGTCATAAATGACAAGGAGGCAGCCTCTCGCAATGCACAGTCAATGTAGACGGTTGGATTGTTTTCCCCCTGGTGGGCGTGGTCTTCAGATTATGACGCGTTGCGCTCTGCCTCTATGGAGGAGTGGGCTGGCCTGGACTCCGGGCTTCTTCGTGATGATTGGAGGGCCTGTCGAAAGACTGCATCTCCTTTTGATTGACAGCGATTTCATACAATAAAAAGTCGCTGATGCTGAAGCTATTCGAGCTCAGTTCCATCGCGGATTTTGCAAGTGTAGTCGAAAGTCAAACTGCTGCAACCTATTTCTTGGTATTTGCTTGTCGAAATTGCTAGCCAATTTTCATAATACATTTCACACAATTATACATTATACCTTTATTATATTATTACTTATTATATTTTTTATATTATTATTAGTAATAATTACAAAATAATTATTAAAATAATTTAAAATATATATTATTAGTAGTAGTATTATTATACTTTATTATATTATTATTTATACCTTTATTATATTATTACATTCATACAATTATTTTTAACTCTGCTGGCCATTGAGAGGACACTGGTCAGGTCACTGGAAAAGACGCCTAGTTAGTACGACAGGGTCACAGAGCATTTTCTTGAAAAGGAACGCAGAATTTACATATAAATAAATGGACAAGTTTTATGATGTAGGCCGAAAATGAGCTTCCCCTCTTTGAAAGACCAGCAGCCGCCACTGGAACTATTATACACCTCTTCTTGTTTCGAGAATGAAAACTTAATGATAATGATTTCTTTAACATGTACTGCAATCGTGGTAAATAATTCACAGGCTCTTGTTTGGTAAGAAACATGAAAAATTCAAATGAACTTGCAGTCCTCACTTTCATAATTTTGCAAGTAACACTGTGAAATGTGTTTGTATCATTCTCATGGGCAGTGCTAAAATACAGTTTGTTTAATTAAATCCGTTAAGTCTGTGAAATGTTTCTGAAAGAAGTCTCTTATGCTCACCAAGCTACTTGATTAAAAGACAGTAAAACAGTGTTATGGTAAAAAATATATATATACACAATTTAAATGACTGTTTTCTGTAATATATTTTAAAAGGTGAATTTTCAGCATCATTACTGTAGTCTCCAGTGTCACATGATCCTTCAGAAATCATTCTAATTTCCTGAACAACTGTATAGTTTGAAGTCTTCATTGAATAGGTCTTCTCTGGGTAGATTTGGGTGGTCCTTGTGATGTTAGGTCCCAGTGCTCTTTTGAAACCATCCTGGTTTTATTGTTAATACAGGTATTAATATGTAACTCTTACAGACACAAAACATACTTTGTACATTTAGGTAGATGCCGAAACGTACAAAATGGACATATTGGCAACATTTAAGCAGCATTATTACATTTTAACAGCTAAAAAACGTGAAATATTTACAAATCTTTTATATCAGATATATCTGTATAATTTCCTTTTTAACATTTTATAGATTAATGTTAGATCCCTAAACCCTATCATCAGTAGTCGAAGTGGGTCGGTACGCACCGGTAGCTATACACAGTACCGGCACTTCTACATTTTAATCTGTTGCGTACCCTCCGTTTTTCTTGCGTTCTGGAACTTCCCACATTTTGCCGGTACTCTGACCACCCACAGCGAAACATAAAATCAGACTATTAAATAATTGTATACATTACAAATTAGGAGTTTTAATAAGCGATAGCCTACGAACTGAATGGATCAATTATTTGCGCAAATATGACTTGACTGAAGCCCAATTGTTTAATTCAGGAAATGTAGAAAATAAATCGTACGAATTCATATGAGTGAGGTCGTACGAATTCGTACGAATTAGCCACCTCGTAAAATACATACGAATTGGTCGTGAGAAAGTGTTGCACTGCCGTAAAACGTGTTTCAAGCTTATTGAGGCGGCAATTTTTTAATTCGAAAGAATGCAGGATTTGACGTTTACTGTCGCTGTTGAGAATGGAGATTAAATCGCTGGATAAAGGGCTGAATTTGGATCTGTTCCTCACAATCGCACGGATCCTAAAGATTTGGATTACAGCAAACTAATAAAATGTATGTCTTTTGGGATTTTATGTTCCGTTTTGGTGTATTTTATGGTTCTATTATCAGTCACAGCACAGGAGAAAACGGCTTTTGTGTCCTACGGTGAACAAAATAAATATTACATGATAAATAATGCTTGAACGATTGATTAACATTATGTAATCTATCGAAACAGGTTTGCAGCAGAAGTCACAGAACAGAGATAAATGTTATTATTTCATATTGAGTAAACTGCAGTAATAAATGCGACAAAACATGTAATTGATATGACAGTTGAATACAATAGAAACAAAACTTTAATGCCATGATTTTAATATTCATAAATAGGAATTCGTATGCATTTGTACATCTGTAAAGTTGTTCAAATGTAAATAATTTATGTTTTAGTGCTGTCAATACGTAAATATTGTATGTTTCAATGGGTATGAAAACGTAAGTAAATGTACGTTTGGTAGAACCACACTTTATGTAAAAATACACACATATTCTCGTGAGATCACGTTGAGAGAACACAACCAGTAGCATTCAGCCAGCAGCATTGAGCCTCAGAGTGGTTTGTTTCTCTGACGCAAATCCCATGCAAACAGTTGTTGATGTGTTACTTGGCTAATGCTTACTAGGAGTCATCCTCCAAAGGTCTTTGATGTCCAGAAGGGGCAGTGCATTGATGGCCGTTTGTCTTTAATGCATATTTAATTGCAAATCTCCAGGATACGTGGTTCTTCAGTCTCTCTGGCCGAAGGTCTAATGGATGTGTTTTCTCAAACTACAAAGGCCGTATATTTTATGCAGGCACAAGAAAAGTAGTTTCTTAAAAAGGTCAAGCTGACCTTAGCTCAAACTACTTGAGGCTAATGAATTTACCACCAACCAAAGAAAACAAATCAATATAACTACATCAATGAGCCATTTTATTATTGACTCAGGAAAAGATGATGCAGGAAACTGTATAAGGAGATTGAACAATCACAAATGAATGAAATGGATTGGCACATTGAGTGTAGGGCATTATAGAGAGTGCTTACATTTTGAGAGAACACGTATAAAAGAATCAATGGATTGTTCTTCTTTTGAGTCTTTATTTAGCAGGAATGAGATCAAAAGGGTGTTGAGATCTATCAACACTCCTTCTTCTACTGATGAGAGGTTATCAGTGAAAACATGGAGCGGTGACAAGGCAAATGTTTTTTTAGCTGAGGTATATGATCACAATCAGAAAGTTGCTTCTAGACTGGAACCAGAATGGAAAGGAAGTGTTAGAGGTTAATGTGAAGTCTTATGGAGAGAAATGATTCAGGGAGAGGTAGTGGGAAAAGAGAGAGAGAGATGGGAATATGTCTTAATCTAGGTGTCTGTTTCTGTCATGCTTTGTTCCAGGTCAAATTATGATAACTGGACAGCCAGCTTTGGCTCTATTTCACACGGATGAGTCCATCTCTCATCTTGTTACAGCCCGCAGCTGCCTGGCCCTGTCCAGCGGTACAAATTCAGACTTGAGCAATGGCCTAGATTGCAGATAGTAACTAGAGCAATGAAAGTGTAACATTACTTATGGTTGTGAAGCTAAATGAATACACAACATAGCACAGCCCACATTGTATGGAAAAGCATCTGTGTCATTTGAAATGCACATACAGATTCTTTTGGTTTAATGAGTCAATAAAACAATATATACTGCAAATTTATACAGTATACATGTATATATACACAGTTTTATTTATACAGTATATTTATACAGTATATATATATACACAGACCCTTTCCAAAAAATTTGAATATCATGGAAAAGTTAATTTATTTCCATAATTCCATTCAAAACGTTAAACTTCCATAGATTATAGATTCAGGGCCCACAACTTAAACGATTTCAAGTATTTAGTTGTTTATTTGTACATAATTTGGGCTTCCAGCTCATAAAACCCACGAAAACAGGATTTCAAAAAAATTGGAATATTACATGAAATCACACAGTAATTACACAGTAATACCATGGTCATTGAACCAGGTTTTGGTTATTTTGGCAGTGTGGGCAGGTGCAAATCCTGCTGGAAAATGAAGTCAGCATCTCCATAAAGCTTGTCTGCTGAAGGAAGCATGAAGTGCTCTGAAAATTTCCTGGTAGACGGCTGCGTTGAGTGGACAGCACAGTGGACCAACACCAGCCGATGACATGGCTCCCCAAACCAACACAGACTGTGGAAACTTCACACTGGACTTCAAGCATCTTGGATTGTGTGCCTCTCCATTCTTCCTCCAGACTCTGGGATCTTGGTTTCCAAAAGAGATGTCAAATTTGCTCTCATCAGAAAAGAGGACTTTGGTCCACTGTGCTTTATTAAATCCAGAGTCAACGCAGCCGTCTACCAGGACATTTTCAGAGCACTTCATGCTGCCTTCATTTTCCAGCAGGATTTGCACCTGCCCACACTGCCAAAAGAACCAAAACCTGGTTCAATGACCATGGTCTCACTGTGTAATTACTGTGTGATTTCATGTAATATTCAAATTTTTTGAAATCCTGTTTTCGTGGGTTTTATGAGCTGGAAGCTCAAATTATGTACAAATAAACAACAAAATACTTGAAATCGTTTAAGTTGTGGGCCCTGAATCTATAATCTATGGAAGTTTAACGTTTTGAATGGAATTATGGAAATAAATCAACTTTTCCATGATATTCAAATTTTTTGGAAAGGGTCTGTACATACATACATAAGCAACTATATACTGTATGATCACTTTTATAATATTGTCATAATCAATATATATATATATATATATATATATATATATATATATATATATATATATATATTAGAGGTGGGCATAGATTAATTTTTTTAATCTAGATTAATCTAGATTAATTTTGAAATTAATCTAGATTAATCTAGATTAAAATGGCTCATTTGAATTCTGCCGAAGGCATTCAGAATATGTGTGCTACCCAAATAATGACTATAAAAGTAAGTCTTTGAGAACGGGTTTCTCAAGCCAGGTGGCGCATTAGACCAGGGGCTCATCTCCTGTTTCCAAAATGCATCACAAACAAAATTCCCGTGTTTTCGTTTCCGTCGGGATCCGTGTTAAAGCAGAATTCATGAACTGCAAAGCTGACATGTGTCAGTGTCAAATAAAGGTGCTAGCTACCTAAAAGCGCACATAAAGAAAGTAACGTTATAGGCTAAGAGAACATCAGGAGGATTGAAATAGTGTTTTACTGAAATAGTCTAGTAGGTTTTTTTATTTTTTATTTTTTTTTGTAGTAGATTTTTAACCTAGGGCCATGAAAAGAAATAGAGTCATGTAAAAGGTGTTAAAAGCTAAACTTTTTATAATATATAGTATTCTATTGTTGCGGGCCAAACACTGAATGGAAAGGATGTATTAGGCTACTTTATGTATTAAAGTATAACATAGTTGCAAGGTTGTGAATGCATTTGTCAAGTAATTTTTGACGAATTCTCCCCCAAACCACGCCCCCACCCCTTAACCACGCCTCCCCCAAAATCACACCCCGCCCATCAACCACGCCCCCGTCCTGTTTTCTGAAAACTAAAATATGGTCACCCTACGATATGGCCTAAAATCTATATCGTGATATACATTGCAGCCTCTTGCGATAACGATATACAGTATATTATAATAAAACCATTTCAGAACAGATTACACAGACCCATGCTAAACAACTGCTAAATGTATTTTTTTTTAAAGGGTGTATGTAGTTTTGAGAACATATATTGTGCAAAACTGTAAGTATACAACATAATTTTGCAGATAAATAAAATGTAAGTACACTAGCTGCAGAGACTTAAGTAGGTCTAATGTTTATTATGGCTTGGAGCTTATGAAACCCCAAATTTAAAATTAGAATATTGTCTAACTGATGTCTTTTCAGTTAAAAAGAAACACAACAACGATTCTTAAAATCGAGATTATGTGCTACACCACTAAGATATATTGGAATGGGAATAATACGCGCGCGCTGGTATTCAGTGATATCATGTTTCGTTTTGAATTTGAGGTGGTCGAACGGATTAGTCGTGTGTTAACTTACCGAACTGTTACCACACACTCTGTATATAGTTTGCTGCTGCTCGTCTGACGGCTTAAACCCGAACCAAGTCCAAATAATGGATGTTGCACCGAACTTTTTCACCAGCTTTCACTTTCAGCCGTGTTTACTTAAGATGACGACGAATATGCGTTGCAGCCGGGTTTACCTCGCGGCCGCGGGTAGATTGCGTAATCATAGCTTGTGTAGTAGAGCCTGCCTTAACGGCGATATTTTTTTTATCGCGAGATAAGAGTCTCGCGTTAACGCAGCACGTTAACGCCGATAACGGCCCACCACTAATATATATATATATAAAGATTGTTAGCAGACACTTTTATAAACTACGGCCTCAAAAAAAGTCAAATGATCAATTCTTGGACTGGATGATTATGGAATATTTATTATATCAGCTAGACTGTACTAAAGAGAGCATGCAGCTATGGCTAACATCCAGTGCATAAAAAACAAAATATTATGATAGTTTCAACAGTGACAGCTGTGCAGATATCATTCAAAGATATTTATAACAGTCCTCTAATACCATGTAGTTTTGCAGCCATAGCAGCATAAGGAAGGTTTGATTGATCAGGCCATTAAAGCATTTTTTTTTCTCCTTCCCAGCAGGTTGCTGTTATTCCAATCCCTTTTTTTTTTCTTCCTCAATTGCTCATGCAAAGCACTGTGAATGCAAAACTGATGTCACCAGCCATATTTTTCCACAAAATGTGCATGAATACATCAAATAAATCCAAGTAAATCCTTC
This sequence comes from Leuciscus leuciscus, assembly GCF_965113295.1. Classification (NCBI taxonomy): domain Eukaryota; kingdom Metazoa; phylum Chordata; class Actinopteri; order Cypriniformes; family Leuciscidae; genus Leuciscus; species Leuciscus leuciscus. Next base: position 43,201,724 of record NC_138729.1, read on the forward strand.
TATGTGTTATCACAAAGAAAAGCATCGCTGCGTTCAGGTGAAATAGCAATTGTGCCAAAACAACAGTGCAATGTCACATCAACGCTTGAAAAACAAGCCTATTTTTAATCATTTGTAATCTTTGATTGAGTGCAAATATTCATATTTGTTATTATTATTACATATTATTACATATTATTATTATTCATATATATATTATGTCAAGATGGGGAAGAAAAGACTTTCGCAACTTCCGTTTCATAACTTCAATAACCATGGCTTAGTCTATTTGTATAGTGTACTCATTGTTTGCATATAGTTTATAGATAGAGCGGGAATTTGAGATTTTTTTAACACCCAATGTGAATTGTGTTTTTGGATGTCTTTGGATTAAACCTACTTAGTGTTGCATCATTTCAGACTGACTGTTCTCCACCTGCAGTTAAAACACTGAACATCACCATTACTGACTCACTAAGACTACGTGGCTCTTTCACACGTGTGAGTGTGTGGGTGCAAGTGTGTAAATTCACACAGGGAAAGCTGTTGCTCCAGATTGGGTGAGGGGATTTTCACAGAGGGGGGCAGAGCCATTAAATATTATCGACTGGCAGAAGGGGGATCAAGGAACATTATCCATGTTTTTAAGGGCGGGAAAAAAAGATTCTTTTTTTTTTTTTAATGGGCTTGACTAATTCTTAGTATGGCATATCTTAAAAAAAAGTTTTTATGCTGGTTTGTCCATATACTTTTATATAAAAAAAAAAAAATTTGGGAGCCTTATTCGTGATGAGCAGAATATTTTTTTTTTTGTAAATCCATTCGTGCATAAACTGTTGTACTGAACTCAGCAATTTACGTAAGAATGTTTTTGTTTTGTTTTTACATCGATTTACACAGGAATCATTCTGCTCTTTTTCATGATGAAGATCCTTAAATGTTACCCAACAATTAGGGATGGGACGGTATGAAAATTTAATATCACGATTATAGTGACCAAAATTATCGCGATTATCAATATTATCACGGTTTTGTTAAAACGAGATGAAGGTATTCAAAAAGAGATGATGATCACACTGAAGACATTTCAACAAGTTTTATATTTGAAAATCAACAGACAACAAATAAAACAAGCAGCTCTATGCTCTTTTTAAAGCAAGATTCTATTCTGTGCCATTTCCTTCCTTATAATGACGGTCGTCAATAGCAACGCATTATAACACCGCGCACATCCATTTTAACGGCCACCTAGTGTTAAGTAGTGTTCATGACATGAATGTTGATGTGCCTTTAAGATAACTTCTTCTATGGCATACGTTATTGTATGCATGCTGTTTTTATGTGAGCGCGCACGCACAGTGAGAGTGAGATTGCTCGCGCTAAGAGGAAGAAGATGACCGCTCTACTGCTGACCGTTGTTTTATTATAATGTGTTTACTTCTACTTTGATTTGTAGCGTGTTTTAGAGTGTTTTCTTTTCCCTTTTAACATTCGCTCTTCGACATGTATGTGAAGAGTGTGCTTATAACTGAGAGAAAACATCTATAAAAGTCTCGTGGAACTACCAGTTCATTTGTACTGTCTTCAAACTCTCTGACAGACGTTACACCATGTATCACAATGGACGCGCTCTCTCGTTTCATTCAAATAACTTGCCGTCTTGCGTCTCCATTTTTAATTGTATTGAAAATTAAATCAGAGTTGATTTATTGTTTACAGAGTTTGATAATATTGTTGTGATCATCTTGTCTGAACGATTGTTTTCCATCCTCGATTAAGTTTGCCTCAGGACTTTTGTTAAAGCCAAAATATGACCACACCTCAGAATTGGTTCTCTTAAAAGGCTGAAAAATCTCCCGAGCGCTGTCACTGCCTTCCGCTATTCCTTCTTGAATAAAAAAACAACAACATTGCGCGCTGAGCCTGCGTCAGACTGTTGCTGGCTGGACAGGATCTAAAAATCGCGATAATCAAACACGGTTTTAATGATAATTAAATTTTAAACGATATTACTAACCGTCAGTAAATTTTATCGTGGTTTATAGTGAAACCGGTAATCGTCCCATCCCTACCAACAATAAAGGAAAATTTAAAAAAATGATTCGTTGAATTTAATAAAAAAAATTATGGTAAGTGGTTGCACACAATTGATTTTAGCTACATTTAAACAAATGCATTAAGTTGAACTAAAATTTATTAAGTTCAACTTAATGCATTTGTTTAAATGTAGCTAAAATCAATTGTGTGCAACCACTTACCATATTTTTTTAAATTAAATTCAACGAATAATTTTTTTCAGTGTGTAAGCAATTTTAGCCTAATAGGCAACTAGCTCACTTCTGTACTCGCAGCATATGCAGAGATGGAGTTTGTTCACCTGAGCTGCTGAGACACGCTCCGCGCATGTACATAATAACAGTGCAACATTTCGCTATGAAACACAAAGCGTGTCAGACTTAATATGCTTTCCCAAATGCATGTTATTGAAAACCCAAACAAACAGCACACGCAGAGACACATATCGTGCAGCATTTACTGTGAATGGATCTCTGAGACGCTGGAAGAAACACGTAACCTGCATGCATGTAAATAATTAAAGCATCGCGCTTCACTCTGAAACACTCACCGCTTATATTCATTTAATTTAATAAAGCATTTAACCCGCCAAAGTGGCTAGTGGGAGTGATTATGTTACACGCCACTGCTGAAATCCACCTGCATTTGGTGGGTTGGCAGGTGTTAATGTCAAGTCCTGGTTGTGTTGGAGCTAAACTCTGCAGGTAAGTGGACCTCGAGGACTAGAGTTGCCATGGAATCAGACCACATCTCATCCCTTCAACTGCATACCTCCTCTCTAAACCTCCATCTTTCAAAGTCAATGCTGCAAACCCCAGTGCATAGTATGACTGACGGGTAGAGGTGCAACTCCAGGATTTCTGATAGGCTATAACACACAAGCCACGGTCAGATCTTTTTTGCCGTTTACAGAGCCTTGGGCTAAAACAGAGACTTTTGTGATTTCTCTGGACACAGTATTTCTGTGATGTCTGTCAGACAGGGACAAATTATGCTTGTTATTTCAAAAAAGCCTTCACCATTTAACATTCCGCATAAAAATACCAGTATTTGTGCTAGAGTGGTAGTGCGGTTGTGTTAGCCTAGGCACAATTGCCTGCTGACCTCAGATTTTACAGGAAAATTATTTATGGAGGTTGTAATGAAAGAAATTATCATGCATAAATTGCCAAACTCATTGTTTTAGTGGACCATTAGTCATCTGTGATCTGTAATTGTTGTCTTGCAGTATAAATGAAAAAAATAATCCTCATCTGAAACACTGTATACAACTCTTCAAAATGCAGATAGTTCTGCAATATATATATATATATACAATACTGTATATATATACACACACATATATATATGTATTAGGGATGCACCGATACCACTTTTTCCAGAACCAGGCCGATACTGATACTTTCCTTTTTGGTACTTGCCGATACCCATACCTGTATTTTTATAATATATTAGATAAAGAAACCAAAATAATATGAATCATATTCGTTGATTTAATTTGTTTATCAAATATATACTTGCTTCAGTTGTTTTCATGCTTAATATGCCTGTTAAAATGTATTGTACAAGCCTCTGTTACTTTCACTGTTCATTCTATTGCTCTATAATATTTTATCTTTAATTTACATTTACATTTATTAATTTAGCAGATGCTTTTATCCAAAGCGACTTACAAATGAGAACAATAGAAGCAGTTAAACTAACAATAGGACAAGAATATGCAACTGCTATGACCCTTCCTAGTTTAATCTAACGCAGTACATGTACTGTATTTTTTATATATATTTTTTTAATAAATAGATATAGAATAGAAGAGAAAGTGTTAGTAATAATGGATCAAGTGCTGCCGAAAAAGATGTGTCTTCAGCTGTTTCTTGAAAATGTCTATGGACTCAGCAGCTCTGGTTGAGTTATGCAGATCATTCCACCAGCAGGGAACAGTCAAGGTAAAGGTCTGAGAAAAGAGATTTTGTGCCTCTTTGAGATGGCACAACAAGACGACGTTCACTTGCAGAGCACAAGTTTCTGGATGGCATGTAGGTCTGAAGTAATGAGTTTAGGTAAAAGGGAGCAGAGCCAGTGGTTGTTCTGTAGGCAAACGTCAGTGACTTGAATTTGATGCGAGCGGCAACTGGCAACCAGTGCAATTTGGTGAGGAGAGGAGTGACGTGTGCTCTCTTCGGCTCGTTAAAGACCACTCTAGCTGCAGCATTCTGGATCAGTTGCAGAGGTTTGACAGTGCAAGCTGGAAGACCAGCCAGGAGAGCATTACAGTAGTCCAGTCTGGATAGAACAAGCGCTTGGACAAGGAGTTGTGTAGCATGCTCTGATAGGAAGGGCCTGATCCTCCTAATGTTGTATAAGGCGAATCTGCAGGACCGGGCAGTTCTAGCAATGTGGTCTGTGAAGTTCAATTGATCATCAATCACAACTCCAAGGTTCCTGGCTGACCTGGAAGGAGTTATGGATGACGAACCAAGCTGAATGGAGAAGTTGTGGTGTAGTGTTTGTTTGGCCGGGACCACAAGCAGCTCTGAACTTTGCAAGAATAGAATAGAATAGAATAGAATCGGGCATTTATATAGCGCTTTCATATGTACTACTGTACACCCAAAGCGCTTTACAATCATATCAGGGGATCTCTCCTCAACCACCACCAGTGTGCAGCATCCACAAGGTTTAGTTGAAGGTGGTGGTCCTTCATCCAGCCAGAAATGTCTGTCAGGCTGGCTGAGATGCGAGCAGCTACCGTTGGATCATCAGGCTTGAAAGAGAGGAAGAGTTGTGTGTCATCAGCGTAGCAGTGATAGGAAAATCCATGTTTCTGAATCACAGATCAAAGTGATGACATGTAGATGGAGAAGAGAAGGGGTCCAAGCACTGAGCCCTGAGGCACCCCAGTAGCTAGATGTTGGGTCTTAGACACTTTACCCCTCCAAGACACCCTGAAGGATCTACCTGAGAGGTAAGACTTGAACCATTGGAGTGCGGTTCCCGAGATGCCTTTCGTCTTAAGGATTGACAGAAGGATCTGGTGGTTAACTGTGTCAAAGGCAGCAGACAGATCTAGCAGGATGAGAACTGAGGTTTTGGAAGCTGCTCTTGCCAGTCTCAGAGCTTCAATTACTGAGAGCAGGGCAGTCTCAGTTGAGTGTCCACTTTTGAAACCAGACTGGTTGTTCTCCTGGAGGTTGTTCTGTGTAAGAAAGGAAGATATCTGGTTGAAAACAACTCGTTTTTGCGACGAATGGAAGAAGGGATACCGGTCTGTAATTTTCCAAACGTGCTGGATTTAGAGTGGGTTTCTTAAGCAGTGGGGTTACCTGAGCCTGCTTAAATGCTGTAGGAAAGGTACCAGTGTGAAGAGAGGTGTTGATGATGTGTATGAGTGCGGGTACAACTGAGGAAGAAATGGCTTGAAGTAGATTAGTGGGAATAGGATCAAGCGGACAGGCAGTAGGGCAATTGGAAAGGAGGAGTTTGGATACTTCTGCCTCTGAAAGCAGAGATAAGGAGGGTAGAATGTGTGTGTTAGCTGGTAAGATGTGCGTGTCAGTTTGTGGTCTGGTAAATTGCCCGCTGATGGTGGTTGTTTTAATTATGAAATGTGTGGCAAAATCGTCTGCTGTTTGGGTTCATGAAGGGGGAGGCTTGAGAAGAGAGGAGAAGGTTTTGGAAAGCATGCGAGAGTCAGAAGAATTGTTAATTTTGTTGTGATAGTAAGTAATTTTAGCAGTAGAGATATTAGCAGAGAAGGAAGAGAGGAGGGATTGATAAAGACCAAGGTCAGTAAGATCTTTTGATTTGCGCCACTTCCTCTCTGCACCCTGAGTTTAGAACGATGTTCGCGGAGAACATCAGATAACCAGGGGGAAGAGGGTGTGGCGTGGGCTGGCCTGGAGGAAAGGGGACAGAAGTTGTCCAAGCAGAATGTTAAAGTGGAGAAAATAGTATCAGTTGCACTGTTAGTGTTGAGAGCTGATCAGGTGGAGGAAGTGTTGATGAGACCAAAGAGGATAGGCGAGAGGGTGAGAGTGAGCATAGGTTTCGCCGAAAGGTGACCTGTGGAGGAGTGTGTGTTGTGTTCTGAGGCAGGTTGAGAGTGAGGAGGAAGTGATATGAGGTGTGCAGCGGAGTGACCAGTGTATGGTCAGTGGAGCAGTAGCGCGTGTAAATAAGGTACAATTGATTACCTGATTTGTGAGTAGCCGCAGTGGATACTCGTTTGAGATCGAATGAGGCAAGCAGAGTGTGGAAATCAGCAGCCTGAGATTTTTCTAGGTGGATGTTGAAGTCTCCAAGAATTATGAGAGGGGTACCATCCTCCGGGAAGGATGAGATTACCACATCAAGCTCCTCCAGTAAACTGCCAAGCTGACTTGGGGGACAATAAACAACTACAAAATGGATTTTAATAGGACTAGTGATGGTAACGGAATGAAATTCAAATGAGCTGTTGTCACACAGAGGTGGTAAAGAATCAAATTTCCAAACATTTGAGATGAGAAGTTAGTGGAGAGGGCAGCAGGTGTGGCAGTGTCATCTGGTCTGATCCAGGTCTCAGTCAGTGCCAATAGGCTGAGACCTGAATGACTAGAATTAGATTTTGTTTACAGCAGACTGGCAATTCCAGAGACCAATACTGCCCTACAAAGGCAAAACGCTGTAACATCATGTTTGGTCAAAAATGAGTTAGTGTCATTTTTGTGATATTTGAGACCTTTATCATGTGAATAAATGTCGTGAGTCAATTTGATTGTTTTAACGAGAAAATAAAGGGCTATGACAACCGTAACTTCCAAAACCATACGAGAAACCACAGCAGAACGCCGTAACAGTGACTTTGTTTAGCCTGGCATCAAGAGAGATGTTACGGTGCCGCTGTGATGTTACTGTACTCTGGCTTTGTCATACTGTCAAAGTTTGCCGCTCTTTAATTGTCACCAAACCACGTAACATACACACAACACATCTTTGAAATAAAGTGTAGACTGCCGAGTGCTTGTTTGTATTATTACAGAAACAAAGCAAGGTAAACAAGCCATACTTAGATGGTATGCAAGCTAATAGATTGTCATAAATGTTTTTTTACAAAACGTACAGGGCGTACAGGGCGATGGTTCAGATCTGTCAATGTCAATGACAGCCCGGAGCTAGCTAAATTTAATCTGTGTCACGTAAGTTTGCGCTAACGTTGACGCTGACACTCGCCTCGCATCAGACGCCGAAAACCAAATTTTAAATACACAGGCATCCTACCTTTCCATGCAATCCGATATAATCCATAATCCATAGCAATGCACGTCATCTGCTGTATCCACAACAATCCATACGTGTTTGAGCCATATTTCCTTCTTGCAGGTGTTCATGTTTGGGCACAGTAACAAACTTTTTCACTAGATGGACAGCCAAGCTTCCTTACTGACCATATAAGGGCGCCTCCATTTTCATATATGTTTTGAGTGATCTGAACCAAGTATTTCCATAATTTTCATACAATTTATGAAGTAGACATCCTATTCAGAAGTAGTATGGGTGGTTTGGCAGTATTTGATTTGAATTCAACCTCTAATAAACGCATAAAAAGAGCATATATGTGCTTTATAGCTGGCAGCCGCATCACAAATAGAGAATCCATAATATTTTTGTTTATATATAAAAAAAAATCCGACTTTTTTTAAAAATAAAATTTAATTGGTGTTATTTTTTTAACTCTTGGTATGAAAACAAACTGAGCTTTCTCCAATCTTTCATGATTTTTCATGTTTATTGCTATTTCAAAATAAAGGCCTAAACACACCTAATAAATATGAAATATTCTTGTTGCAAATTGATAAATTACTGCTCCTCTGTAATTTATTTTAAAAACATTTGTATTCAGTTATAATTAAATTCTTTATTGTGAAAATATTTCTTGTATTTATTCATACTGTACATACTGTACTGCAAAGTAACTTATCTGTCATACTGTTTAACTTTGTTAGTGTTGCCGCACTATCCTGATCATTATAGCACTAAATAGGAACAACCAAAGGTCTTCTATATAATTTAAAACACATACCATGATGACTAGACCTTGGTTAGGTGTTCTTATAATGGATGTAAGTATGGGGGACAGCAAGCAAATATTGATTATATGTCAGTTACTGCCTTTTGCCTTTGCACGACTCCTTATTTTTGGCATATGATACAAAGGCAGAGTACAGTAACTGCCAAACAAGGGTCAAAGGTCAATTTTGAGCTCAAGATTTTTTGCATACAAACATTTCTTCATTATAGCAACTAGTTGTCAAATTTTGGGAGTCCTACCTATAATACTTTTGTCTGGACAAAACAGAAACTTTAAAGTCATTTTTCTCAGTTTCACACTCTAGCGAGTTAAGGTCTTTTGCCTTTGCAGGGCAGAATAGGAAAAGAGAACAAAGTAATAGAAGACACCGGAAAGGTACGCAGGTTGTTAGGTTTGTACTGCCTCCTACGTGTGACATTTTATTTACGTGTGTTAGTAATAGTAGGGATTTGAAAACACATAGTGAAAGAGAGGTCACAAACAAATAGATCAGAAGAAAAGTTGTGTAGAAGAGAAAGGAAACAAGAAAATAATACTCAAGTGCCTTGTAAAAGAGTCAGTAATAAAATAAGATCAAAGATACAAATGAAATAAACAGTGCTTTTCAGGTGTGTGTATGTGTATGTATTGTTGTAGTGTCTGCACATTTTAGAATATATACTGTACCGATGCTCACTATTAACTAATACCAGTTCATCTTCCAGTTCAATGCAATATTGATGCACAATATTGATGCTTTTATTGTCTTGGTTGTATGTAATTTGATCCATTTTTGTTCAGTATACCTTTTTTGTGAGCAAACAACTTTGGTATTCTTCAATAATGTGATTGCCCAGAGAATTTGAATCTGCTAAATGCCAAACCTAGACTCTGTAATCGTATTTTATGAAATATAACCTATTCCTGAGCTCTGTAATCCTCAGCCATATTAAAAGAGCTGAGAGTAAAGTCCACACAGGCAGGAGCCTCATGCTGTTTTCCCAGGGCTCAGGATGGATAGAGGGAGGGATTTCACAGTGAGATGTTGATCAAGAACTTATGGTTGCCATAGTAACTAGTCTGCATTTACAGAGTTTGAAATAAAGGCTATGTTGGCATGCCTCAATTTTCCCCACAAGATACGGGTACATGTGGGAATGAATTTAGGGGCTTGTTTAACTAATCTTAAGTTTTGAGACTTAGAGTTGTATTTTGTAAGGAATAATTGACGACGGGCCGTTGAATTATTTGAAAAATAATGCATACCCGAGGTGGTAATCCGGCCATAACACAAAGCATTAGTTTTAAATAAATCAACAGGTTACCACACCTCAAAACATTGTTCAGATGATGTATTTCAAGACTTTTGTCAGGTTTTTGTCCTTAAAACACTCTTGTGTGTAGGACTAATTTCTGACGCATCTCATCCCAGGTAATTCCAAAATGTAATTTTAGAGCTAGTAACGGAGGCTTCAGCCACTGATAGCAGACTAATGCAGTCATTAATGCAGTGAGAGAGAGAGAGAGAGAGAGAGAGAGAGAGAGAGAGAGATTTTTTTTGAGAATTCACAAAGGTTTTATTTACAAAAATTCATCTTGTTACAATTATATAGCCTCAAAACAAAAAAAAACAAAAAAAAACTTAATATAAATCAGTAAAGTGTGAAAATTAATTAATCTTCAAAAATATCCCATAGAGCATCATTACAGGTCCAAATATTTTCAAAGGAAAGCAGATCATCAATACATGTATAATAATAAAAAATCAATTAAGATTCTAGATTGTACCAAGTTAAAAAACAATACAACACTGTTTTGTACTACATCCTGTTCAATTTTTTCAAGTTTTTCTTCTGCTCAAATAGATGGCCATTTTTGCTTGTCCCACCACAAAATTAAGCAGTTGACACACAAACTTTTTCTTTAAGACATATTTACATCCTAAAATGAAAATCTCTTGTGAGAATACCTCATAGCATTTTTTTAAAACATGAACAATAGTTTCTCTGTCATCACAAAAAGGACACTTATCAGTGCTTTCAAGATTTAAGACAGAAGTAAAAGCATTGACTGCAATAACACTGCAATAACAATTCTCCTTTGTAAGTCTCCTGTCTTTTTGGTCAAAGGTGGTTTGTAAAAGACTCTCCATTCTGTTTTTTTGTCTTCATTCAACTTTTTGTCTTCATTTGTCTTCATTCAGAAGTTGAAAAAAAAAAAAACACGCCAAGGTGTATCTATCCTATTATTCAACTTTTTCTTGTTTAAAACAATTACAGTATTTATACAAAAGCTTTCTGTCACAGGAAAAAAAAAATCAACACTTAAAGAATCAACTTATGCAAGATAAAACCCAGTGCACCCATCCAACTTAAGAGCAAAAATCAAACCTGGAAAACACTCTTCCAAGTCTGGATGACACAGTTTGTTTTTATAGTCAAATAACAAAAGTCTCTCTTGATCACTTATAGCAGATTCCCATCTCTGAAGAAGTTGTGCTAACGAAAGTAGAATTGATTCCAATATATCGAGATGTTGATTCCTTGTTTTCAAAATCAAGTCCAACTACTTCCAGCAAGCAGCCAAGAGTCACCATTTTGTTGTCAATACGTACTTTTAGTCCGGGAAGGAAAAAATTGTTCGTTAAGTCCAAACGCTTCCCATGGATTAAAGGTTCTTCTAATAGCCAGTATATATATATACAGGGCTTGACATTAACTTTTTTGCTCACTAGCCAATGTGGCTAGTGGTTTTCCAAAGTTACTAGCCACACAGCATTTTTACTAGCCACATTTTTGTTTTTGTGAAATTACCTTTTAAAAGTCGACTATGGTGTGCTAAAATTTACTTGAACTAGATTTACAACCCTTTTAAATGTAAAACCACTGTACACACCCAAATCAAGACTACACAAAACAGGTCATTATCATTAGCTCTGATAAGGTTGTGTGTAAAGCTCCTTTTTTTAAAATAAAACCATGTATTATTACATATCGCCACATAGCTCCACCGGCATACACTGTGTGCATGTAATACTCATTAGGGCTGTCAAAATTGCTCAAAAATGACGTTCGAATATTCTCTCTAAAAAAAAACACATAGCCTATATTCGAACTATTCGAACATGGTTGCGCATTTTGTCAATGACTCGCATTACGTCAATAACAGGGCAAATTAATACAAAGAGACATAACTACTTGTATAGGTAGTTTATTTAAGTTTAAACACATTTGACAACGTATTACCTACACAAAAACAAGTAAATCAACTAATGGCCAAGACCGCAGACCTCACTCTCGCTCGCTCACTCGCAGGCACTCTTTCTCTCTCTCACCCTCATGCTGCGTTCACACCAAACGCGAATAGAGCGTCTGGCGCGAGTGTAAAGACGCGTTTACGCGCGTCTGGAGGTCTTGCGGCGCGAATGAGGCGTCACGCTCTCTGTGCATAACGGTTTAAATGAACAACAACAATAAGCAAATGTTGAGTGCTGATCAAGAGTTTTGTGCAAGCAATTTAAGGTCGCGACTCTTATATAGCAGGCTTCATTCAGTGATTGAAACAAATATTATTAACAATAATTGAAGTTTTTAGCCTATAGAACCGACATTGAACGCTCCGAGCGAGCTGTGCTGTGGTAAACATGGAACTTTTCCTTGACATGAAACGGTAAATAATCAAACCAGTGGAAGCCTGTAGTGCATGAAACTGCTGTATCTAACCTACCTTATTCATGCAATATCTATTCAGTCATTACAGTAGCCAACACTTTAATAATGTTTCTGTTTAACGTTAACGCTTCTTCCTGTTACCTGTCCCTGACCCCTCAGCGCGCCCACTCGCAAAGCAGACAGCCGCGCCTCTGCTACCGCGGGCGTTTTTCCACATGATTCGAATATTCATTTTCACCTTCGAAATTCTGTTTTTTAAAACTATTCGAATATATATTCGAATTTAGAATATTCGTTGACAGCCCTATGGGAGTTGTAGTGTCGTAGTGTCACACTTATTTCAGATGCCTTTTGAAAAGACTACAATTATTCAACCCGCCACAGTGGCTAGTTGGAGTGACTATGTTACCCGCCACGAGCAAAATCCACCCGCATTTGGCGGGTTGGCGGGTGTTAATGTCAAGCCCTGTATATATATATATATATATATATATATAAAAACAGGTAACATAGGAAAACTTAATTTCAGTGGATCCATAAAAAAATTGTCCGGCCCAAATTAAAATTACCCAACCTATTCAAAATCAATCTTGCTACAATCTAATTCCAGTTAAAAACATCTGAAACAGTTAAAAGTCTTTGCACAAATTGTAATCTAAAAGCAGTTATTCTACTTTGCAGATGTATCAGTCCCTGACCACCTTCTTCTTTGGAAAGAAATCAAACACTTTGCGGGACCCAATGCATCTTATCCCAAAAAAACAAAAACAAAACAAGCAGTGCTTGTAGTTTTGACAAAGTTAACGGGGGATGTAGACAAGCAAACTTGTGCCACAGCGAAGAAGCCACTAAATAATTAGCAATTAAAACTTGCCCTCAAATGACATTTTTGGAAGCAGCCATTTCCATTTCTCAAGTCGACCTTTAACTTTCTAAATTATACCCTTCCAGTTTTTTTGTGTAACTACTTCATCTCCAATAAAAACTCCTAAATATTTAAAAACCCTTTTTTCCCCACTCCAGGCCAATAGGAAGTTTTGGTTTATCATTTTTCCAATCCCCTATTTAAAAAGCTTATATTAGCAGAATATATATATATATATATATTTAAGTTTTCAACAAATTTAACAATGCCTGAATATCACTTTGTCCATTGATACACACAGTCACATCATCTGCATAGGCCGACACTATGAATTGTAAAATTATGTAAAATTACACCTTGAAGTTTACACCTTATCTGATTTAACAAAGGCTCAATTGCTAAAGAATATAACAGATAATGCACAACCCTGTCTTATGCCTCTAAAAACTGTAAAAGGAGTACATAAACCACCATTGACCTTTAAAATACTCTCCACATCATTATAAAGGACTTTAATGTAGTTAATAAAACTCTCACTAAAGCCAAATGCATTTAAAACCTTCCATAAAAAACAATGTTCTACCCGATCAAAAGCTTTTTCTTGATCTAATGAAATAAAACCACAAGTTAGGTTTAGCATCTTGGAGACTTCGATAAGATCACGAATAAAAGAAATGTTGTCAAATATCGATCTACCTGGGACACAATAGGTTTGATCAGGATGAATGACACTGTCCATTACATTAGCAAGTCTGTTAGCTAAGACCTTCGATAAAAGTTTGTAGTCGCTGCAGAGCAAAGAAACTGTACGCCAACACTTTATGTCTCCAAGATCTCCTTTTTTGAGGCAACTTTGAGGCAGTTTACCCCTTGCCAGACTGGTATTCAAGACTTCTAGGAGATCTTCTCCTATTGTTGACCAAAAAGACTTGTAAAAGTCCATCGGTATACCATCGATGCCTGGTGTTTTTCCAGACACCATCCCTTGAAGTGCCTTCTGTAGCTCTCTCATACTTAGAGGACGAGTAGCCCTTTTCAAAGAAAAACTCACCCTCATTTTCTAGCTCTACAGCAACTTCACTTTTATATAAATTCTCATAAAAACCAACTGCCCTCTGGCGAATATCCAAAAGATCTGTCAAAAGAATTTCAGATTCAGATCGTAAAGCATGAATGGTTCTATGTTGACCTCGTAAAGCAACAATGGTTCTTTTAGTTGAACTAAAAGAATTTAGTTTAAGCATCCATTTGATTCATATTTTTAAATCTTGACCTGACCAAGGCCCCCTGTGTCCTGGAACAAGTAGATCAGCCAATTGTTTTTTTATTATTATCTAAAAGTAAGTCTAAGAAACCTCTTGTACCAGACTCTGCCAAATCTTGGAGTTTTAAAATATCAGCCTCCAAGTAAACAAAGTTGCTTAATTTGTGCTTTTCCTACATCCTACCATTGTTGTACAGAGTTATAAAAACCTTTTAGTTTTAAAATCTTCCCCCAAAAAGTTAAAACATTCATTCAAATGTTTTTCACTTAATAATGCATTGTTGAAATGCCAATAAGCACTTTGGGGTTTTAAAAGATTTATAAAAACTGAACATTTGACCGAATCGTCAGAAAAACTAAGGCAAGGCAAGTTTATTTATATAGCACATTTCATACACAATGGCAATTCAAAGTGCTTTACATAGAAGAAATTGAAATAATAAAAATAAATAAGAATAATTAAAACAGTTTAGAAAAATAAAATAAAATACAATACAGTACAGTACAAACAGTCGGACGAACAGTGGCACAGTGCTCATTCAGTAAATGCATAGCTAACCAGAAGTGTTTTGAGTCTGGATTTGAATGTGACCACTGTAGGAGCACATCTGATATCTTCTGGGAGCTGATTCCAGCTGCGGCTGGCATAATAGCTAAAAGCGGACTCGCCATGCTTAGAGTGAACCCTTGGTATTTCCTGGTTCTGCTCAGAATCCTGGCAGCAGCGTTCTGTATGAGCTGCAACAGTCTTATCGCCTTTTTGGGAAGGCCAGTGAGAAGTTCATTACAATTATCCACCTTGCTGGTGATGAAAGCATGAACAAGTTTCTCTAAGTCTTGTCTGGAAACAAAGCATCTAATTCTTGCAATATTTTTTAGATGATAGTATGCTGCTTTAGTTATTGCTTTGACATGACTACTGAAACTAAGGTCTGATTCCTGACTTGATTTTTAGTTGTTTGACCCCTAGAGTGAAGGTATGCGTTCACCTTGAGAACTTCACATTTGTTTCCAAACGCAATGACTTCAGTTTTATCTTTGTTTAACTGAAGAAAGTTTTGGCACATCCAACTGTTGACTTCATCAATGCATCGGCACAGGGAGTCAATGGGGCTGTAATCGTTAGGCGATAGGGCTAAGTACAGCTGTGTGTCGTCTGCATAGCTGTGGTAAGTAATTTGGTTCTTTCTCATTATTTGGCTCATTAGGAGCATATACAGGTTGAACAGGAGTGGCGCAAGAATCGAGCCTTGAGGGACTCCGCATGTCATTGATGTCCACTCAGACTTATGGTCTCCTATACTCACATAATAACCTCTCCCATCTAAGTATGACCTGAACCATTTTAGGACTATTCCAGAAAGCCCCACCCAGTTTTCCAGCCTGTCAAGAAGTATGTTATGATCGACAGTGTCAAATGCAGCACTGAGGTCGAGTAGTACCAGCACTGAGAATTTGCCTGAATCAGTATTTAAGCGAATATCGTTTATTATCTTTATGAGCGCTGTCTCTGTGCTGTGATGCGGTCGGAAACCAGATTGAAAATTGTCAAAGTATCCATTCGAGCATAAGAATTTGTTCAGCTGATTGAAGACAACTTTTTCAATGATCTTGCTTATGAAAGGAAGATTTGAGATCGGTCTATAGTTGCTTAATATGGTCTTATCCAGATTGCTCTTTTTCAGGAGGGGCTTGACAACTGCAGTTTTCAGTGAGTTTGGAAAACTCCCAGAGAGAAGTGAGGCATTTACCACTTCTAGAAGATCTGCTTCTAAACTGTTTAACACACTTTTGAAAAAAGATGTGGGAAGTGTGTCAAGGGCGCATGTTGATGTTTTAAGGTGCTGTACGGTTTCTTCCAAAATTTTGCCATCAATTTCTTTGAAATCAGACAAAGTTACTACTTTCTCAGGTGGTCTGATCTGTCTGACCCCAGCGCAACTCAAGGATGTGCTGATCACCTTTCTGATATTATTGATTTTCTCAGAGAAGAAAGAAGCAAACTCACTGCACTTGCTGTCTGAGAGCATTTCACTGGGAATCTGGCTTGGGGGGTTTGTCAGTCTCTCTACAGTAGCAAAAAGAGTGCGTGTGTTGTTTAAATTGCAGTTTATAATATTTGAGAAGAAAGTCTGTCTAGCTTTGCCTAGTTCCATATTGAAAGCATGAAGGCTGTCTTTGTAGATGTTATAATGGACTACAAGTTTTGTCTTCTGCCACATGCGCTCTGCTTTTCTGCATTGTCTTTTCATATTTTGCATTACTAACAGGTACATTGTGACAGTTCCTTATAACATTATAATGAAATCTTTCCAATCTTGCCATATAAATTATTCTATCATGCACATGAGTCCATGAGTGTTTTTGCATGCCCTTTAATCGTCTCAAAAACATCACACAGTTCATGCATCTTAACAAATTGAATAAATAGATTTCTTGAAGATATATGAGGTTGTAAATGATTCCTGTCTAGATTAGATGAAGTGCAGTTAAAATCACCTCCCAAAAACAAAAACTCTTCTTGATTACATTTTTGTAACAGTACACAATATATTTAAAAACACCATTCTCTCTATTGCGGAGACAGGACAGTACACACAAATAAAAACAATAACATTCTCTTACTTTTAAAAGTCTACCTTTTACTATTTCTTCTACTTGAAAAGAACGTGGGTTAAACTTTTTCGCAAAAAGAATGGCTACTCCACTACTAAATGAAGTATTATGACACAAAAACGAAAGACTACCCCACTCTCTAGCCCAGGGGTGGGCAACTCCGGTCCTGGAGGGCCACTGTCCTACAGAGTTTAGCTTCAACCCTAATCAAACACACCTGAACAAGCTAATCAAGGTCCTCAGGATTACTAGAAAATTACAGGCAGGTGATTTTTTCAGGGTTGGAGCTAAACTCTGTAGGACAGTGGCCCTCCAGGACCGAAGTTGCCCACCCCTGCTCTAGCCCAATCAGAAGCATTTTTTTTTTTTTGATCACTATGAGTTTCTTGCAGCATCACCACATCTAACTTGTTTTGTTTCACAAATTCATAAATTTCCATTATTTTCTTAAAATCTCTAGCTCCATTAATATTCAAGGAAGCAATATTAATTTCATTCATTTTTAAAAGAAAAGAAGAAAATCAAAAACAAGCAAAAGCTGATAAAAACAAAACTAGAAACCCATGCATCACGTTTGGCTTTTTAGCTATCATCATTTACAAGATCAGGGTTTAAAATTCTTACAATTTTCTTTAACTGATAGATTTATTTGTTTGTGATTAAGCTTTCCGCCATGAACATCTTGGTTTTGTCAACAAATTGTGACACCTGCGCGACGCACCGGTCTCTCCATCTCCATTGTCGTCGCTCATCCTTTATGCTTCCGCTCCTCCCTGAGAGATGCGAGACCGGTGTGCTCATCAGTACTCCCGCCACCGGCCTCGTCCTGCTCGCCACAATGGTCAATTGGGATTTTTCCGTCATAAAAAATGTTAAATGCCCTCACATTTATATATACATATATAACCTGCAAACTGAATACACTGATGTCTGTTTTCTCCAGGTGTAAGCAGTTGACCTACTCCGATGACCTTCCCCAGATCGCCGTGGTCTTCATCTTTGTGAACGAAGCTCTATCTGTCATCCTGCGTTCTGTTCACAGCGTGGTCAACCACACCCCGGCACACCTGCTCAAAGAAATCATACTGGTGGATGACAACAGTGACAGCGGTAAGGACACATCCCTCTGTGATTTATTCATTGCTTTGTTTAGTCTGAAACAAATGCAGCTGTTAAATGTTTACCAGTTTCTCCTGTTGCTCCAGACATAAAAGATTTTATAAAGAAAGTGTACATAAAATGCTGTGTAAATAAACACATCGCGACATCCCAAGATAAAATATGAGTAACCTGTTTTGGAATGCAGCTACAGTCTGTGTTTTGTCTGAGCAAACAAACCTTTTTGTTGCTTGGTTAGAGACAGAGCTTAAAGACTGAGAAAAAGAGGAAAAATAAACAGCAAGAGACAAACACCTCGAGAGTAAACCTTTAGGTGTGTACTCTTGCACACAGCTCCGGGTTTATAAATAATCTTTGAAAGAAAAGACAGATCGCTCTTTTAAAAGAAAATACATTCTTACTGTTGCCACTGATACTGTGCATTTTGCAGTCATTTTATCTGGTCAAATTAGACCAGTATAAAAGTAATGATACAAATAAATTGTACATTTTTTATTAGTGTGACTGTGACAGCGACTCAAATGTTCTCAAAATAGTGTTTTTAAACCAATTTCTTTCTTTCTTTTTTACAATTTAACTTGAAAATGTTTTCTGTGTCACATTATTTATAGCATACAGCCTTAAAACCATGCAAGTAGAGCAATAATCAATCACTCTCTTCTAGAATCCTCTTCATCACTGTTGGGTATAGTTCATTTGAGTGCAGGTTTGGCTTGGGATCATAGAGGTTGTAAAGGGGGCCGCTCATGAGCACCCTTCTGAATCATAAAATGATAAATGGGATACCCTACAGGCTTGTGGACCTCATGGACACGCTTGAACAAAGGCCATGAGACCAAAAGTCCGCATTGAGTGTGCCATTTGACACAGGGCCAATCTCTGATGCATTGTTCGGAATTCATTTTAGCAAATTGGTTCATTCTGAAGATTAAAACGAAACATTTTAATTCATTTTCTCTGATTCTCAATATTTGATCAAAAATACAGTAAAATCACTAATATTGTGAAATATTATAACAATTTAAAATAGCTATTTTCTATTTTTTTTTATTATGATTTCTTATGTAATATATTTTAAAATGTAATTTATTTCAGTGATGGAAATTTTCAACAACTATTACTACAGTCTTCAGTGTCAAAACGGTCATTCTAATATGCTGATATGGTACATTTCTTATTATTATCAATGTTGGAAGCAGTTTTTGCTGCTTAATGTTTTTGTTAATATCATAAAAAGTTTGAGGTCAGTAAGATTTGAATAATAATAATCTTATTATAACATATTTTTATTCACCAAGGATGCATTAAATCAGGTATAGTAAAGGCATTTATAATGTTAAATAAAATAAGTGCTGTTCTTTTAAACTTTCTATTCATCAAAGAATCCTGACATTAATATATAATGGTGACCACAAAAATATTAAACAGCAAAAACTTTAGCATTGAATAAGAACCATTATTATTAATTGAAAATCAATAATTCTTGATAATACCTGAGCACCAAATCAGCATTTTAGAATGATTTCTGAAGGATCATGTGACACTGAAGACTGGAGTAATGATGCTGAAAATTTAGGAATGAATTACAATTGAAAATATATTCAAATATAAACATATATATAATAGTAACATTTCACAGTATCACTGTATTTTTAATCAAATAAATGCAGCATTAGTGAGCACTTTTGACCGATAGTGGATGATATATATATATATATATATATATATATATATATATATATATATATATATATATATATATATATATATATATATATATGTATAAATGTATATATATATATGTATATATATATGTGTGTATATATATATATATATATATATATATGTATATGTGTGTGTGTGTGTGTGTGTGTGTGTGTGTGTGTGTGTGTGTGTGTGTGTGTGTGTGTGTGTGTGTGTGTGTGTTGACAAAATGTCCCTTTAGCAGATAGACATTTTTAAAACGGCAGTACTTCTCAATCTTGTTTGGGAACACAAAGAGATACCCACACAGGAGCAGCGTTGTGAAGAACAGATGACTTGCAGTACCACTATCTTCCCAATTTGCTGTTATCTCACACAGTCAGCTTCTCTGGATGCGGCGTTGACCATTTCTAATTTCATATGCTAATTTCCTGCTGATGTTTCAGCTTCTTCTAGCTGACATTAAACTGTTAACATGCAAAGGTTGCCTACTTGACCTTTTCTCAGCGCTGTAGCTTGTCTTCTCTGGTTTAGCGCTCACCCCCCAAAAAACGGCTGGAAGCACAGACACCCTCAACACTTGAATAATGAATTGACCTTAGCGAGCGCGTCTCTGTCTCTCTGTCTCTCTGTCTCTTGTCCATTATGAAGATATTTAATAGAGTGCCGTACTCGTGTTACACTGTTCACTGAAGCCAATAAGGTTTTTGTCCTCCTTTTCTTTCCCTCCATCATCCCTGTCTGTTTGGATTAATCTCAGCTGAATCCTGTTATGCAGGGTAACATTCATCCTCACCTTGTGAATAATATTAAGGGACATTGCATCTATTTTTTCTCATCTCATCAGACATGGAGTTGTATTGCGCCCTTGAAATTCAATTCATTTAGACATTGCTTGTAAACAGATAATAATGGGTTTCAGTCCAAATTTTGGCCCTTTAGATGAAGAGTTTGTTTAATACGTTTCAAGGACGTTCTTTTATTTGAGGTTCCAGCTAGTAAATGACATCTGAATTTATCCCTAAAAGCAAACTACTCATTTAAAATCTTAATACATTTGGAATTTAATTGTATATTTAGCCACATTCTGTAGATAATATTAGTGGTGAATTGTTCATGCAAAAATTTAAATTTTATCATCATTTGCTCACCATCATGTCGCTCCAAACACTTTTTTATTCCATTGAATACAAAAGGAGAATTATTAGAATTTAAATTTTTGGGTGAACTATCCCTTTAAGCTTTACTTTTACACAAGTGCAATGGCACACACGTAGACATGTGCATTCATGAGGAAAATGGCTTTCTTTAATTACATTAATTGCTATTCCAGTGCCATATGCAGCCTTCACTATTTATTGCGTGTGGTTGTATATCAAGAGAGGGTTCTTGATGTATGCAGATGAAAAATGATAAAAATCCCAATGTTGATTAAATAAATCAAAGCAATCCCTTTGCCATAGCTCATTTATTTGGATCAGCATGCATTTCAAATATTTTCATAATGCTCAATTTTGATCTGCTGTGTTGCGTAACTTATTTTCGCTTTTCTATTCACAGTATGATGGATGGATATTTGTTCTTTATTGATTGAGGAATTTATAAAATATTTCTGCCTCATGATTCTTAATTTCAGTATCTCCCAGAACGCACCAGAGGCAATCTTATAACTTTTCACAACACATTTGTGTGTGTTTGTGTGTGTGTGTGGGCGCGTGCGCTGTTCAACACAATTGCATTTTGTGCCTAATGTGGCCGTGTTATAATAACCAGAGCATAGCTGACACTAAAAGAAGTCAGTGCTGCGTTTCCCGAAACCTTCTTAACGCTACGTCGTTCTTAAGTTACACCTTAAGCTGTACCTTATCGATAATACGTGTTTCCAGAAACATTCTTAGTTAAGTATACCTTTTGTAAGTCATACGTTCGGAAGGTTGGTCTGGACCACTCTTAGCTTTACCTTATCACTGTTGCAGGTCTAGGCTATACGAATATAATTCTGAAGTTTTAATACACCCAGACAGTGTTCAATTAGGCTAATTCCAGTGTTTTCATGCAAAGAATACAATTGTCATTACACTGATTATTGTTAGGTTTTTAAATAATTATTATATATATTATATTATTAATTTAATTAAAGAGCACTTTTAAAGGCCAGTGAAAGCATAGGCTACTGTCAGTTAAGTCCTATTCGGACGCTAATTGTTTCTCATGGACTCGTATTTTAAACATTTACAGGTGTAAGTCGGTGATTTTAGTGCCGTCCGAATCCATAATATCAGTGTTTTGTCTCACCCAACCCGCGTAAAAATCCCTGGCCAAATTAGTACCTACTGTTTTTTGACAAACAGGTCATGTGGTAATTTAATTGCCGTCTGAATCCACATCTCTGAGTTTACAAGAAGAGATTTAGAATTCCGTTTAAATCCTTTTTGATCACTGCTGAGCACCGTACGTACACTTTTATTACTGAAATGCTGGAAAGTATTTACAAGAACAACATTTCATCGCAGCTCCAACTCAGTGAACAAAAATAGGAAAGAGAAGAAGCACGTCAAAATTTGAAAGGGTTATCATGGCAGCAATGTGATACAATTTTAAAATATGTAGGCTAGGCTATTATAGGCTATTATAGTTTGGATTATTTTTTTTATAATAATATGTGCAATTTCAACTATTTCTAAAGTACTTCATTTATAAAGAACACCGCTTTCTCACATAATGCAGTGAAACAGCCCCTGCACGAGAGAATAATTGATTCTCGAGCCGTCAATATCAGCAGATTCAGCACCATCGCCACGGACAGCACCGGGTAACGTCACAGGTGGGATATATTAAGCAGCTTCCTATGTGTCACATCCACCGTCTGTCTTCCTTATCTGTCTCTGCACTACACTCCCCAGAATCCTCCTTGGCGCACACCTGCACTCACTCTCCCCTAATTAGTAATCACCGCCACCTGGACCCCATCACCAGCTCACCCTTTATATTCAGCATTCAGTCACTCACTCTTTGTCTGGTCTTGTCTACACATGTCTACACATGTCTACACATGTCTACACATGTCTACACATGTCTACACATGTCTACACATGTCTACACATGTCTACACATGTCTACACATGTCTACACATGTCTACACATGTCTACACATGTCTACACATGTCTACACATGTCTACACATGTCTACACATGTCTACACATGTCTACACATGACACAGACTCTCTGCCATACGTACCGGTATACCTACCTTCGATCCCGATCTTCTCAGCCAGTCATCATTGCGTCTTCTAAGGAACTCCTTCATCATCTGCAAGAGAAAGAGAGAGACTTGGTTACACTTCAGTTAAGCATTCATCTGAAATTCAACTTACTGTTTACTCACCTGTTTCGCTGTACCGATCCATTCTGCAAATTAAAGCATTTAACTTACCACTCTGTCTGCTTCGTCTATGCCAAACCTGACAGAAGACCAGACCAAGATGCAAAATCCTTCGGATTCCAGAATGAGTCAGCTTTCATTCTATGCAGCCCCGTTCATCATCCGGTTGTGTCCTGCCGAGCCGGCATTTCAGTTCGGATCCAGAACGCAACACTACGCTGATTTCTCCGGTCCCCCTTTTCCACTGGTCCCGCCCAGCCCACCCTCATCATCGACGGTCCCGTCCGGCACAGAGCCTTCACTGCTGGTCCCATCCAGCACAGAGCCTTCACCGCTGGTCCTGTCCAGCTCAAAGCCCTCTTCACCGCTGGTCCTGCCCAGCACAAAGCCCTCACCGCTGGTCCTGCCCAGCACAAAGCCCTCACCGCTGGTCCTGCCCAGCACAAAGCCCTCACCGCTGGTCCTGCCCAGCACAAAGCCCTCACCGCTGGTCCTGCCCAGCACAAAGCCCTCACCGCTGGTCCTGTCCAGCTCAAAGCCCTCTTCATCGCTGGTTCTGCCCAGCACAAGGCCTTCATCGCTGATCCTGCCTTCTTCGAAGCCTTCTTCGCCGCTGGTTCTGTCCAGCCCAGAGACTTCTTCGCCCCTGGTCCTGTCCAGCCCAGAGCCGCATTCGTCACAGTTTCTGTCCAGCCCAGAGCCTTCTCATCCTGTTTTGCCAGCTGGGTCGGTGGATCTCCGTTCTTCGCCTCCAACCTCCGTGTCCAGTACTCCGCCTCAGCCCATCTGTTCATCACCGTCCCCTTGGCTCCTACCTCCTTCAGTTCCTCCGTGGCCCATCAGTACACCAGTTCTGCCAGGCTCCCTCGTCCCCCCGGATTCACCTTGGTCATTCGTCCACCTTCCCTCACCTCTGGACTTCACTC
This sequence comes from Leuciscus leuciscus, assembly GCF_965113295.1. Classification (NCBI taxonomy): domain Eukaryota; kingdom Metazoa; phylum Chordata; class Actinopteri; order Cypriniformes; family Leuciscidae; genus Leuciscus; species Leuciscus leuciscus. The sequence continues at coordinate 43,225,376 of NC_138729.1, forward strand.
GTCTGGCTACACCTCGTCCCTTCGTCCCCCCGGCTCTGTTGGACTCCTCACTCCCTTCAGTTCCTCCTTGGTCCTCAGTCCCTCTGCCTTCACCGTGCCCTTCTGTGTCCCCATCTGCACTTCAGTCACCAGAGCCGGCGGTCCCGCCATGTCCAGCTGTATCTTCGGCGTCGCCTGGGCTCGTCGGCTCTCCAGCTCCCCCCGGATCTCCTCTCCCTTCTGCTTCGCCTCCGTCTGTCGTCCCCCTGGAATCTGCAACCCTTCCTCTTCCATGGCTCCTCCCTCCGTCAGCTCCGCCTTGGTCATCTGCGGCGCGAGGACGCGCCTTCCGGGAGGGGGGAGTAATGTCACATCCACCGTCTGTCTTCCTTATCTGTCTCTGCACTACACTCCCCAGAATCCTCCTTGGCGCACACCTGCACTCACTCTCCCCTAATTAGTAATCACCGCCACCTGGATCCCATCACCAGCTCACCCTTTATATTCAGCATTCAGTCACTCACTCTTTGTCTGGTCTCGTCTATACACGTCTACACATGACACAGACTCTCTGCCATACGTACCTGTATACCTACCTTCGATCCCGATCTTCTCAGCCAGTCATCATTCCGTCTTCTAAGGAACTCCTTCATCATCATCTGCAAGAGAAAGAGAGAGACTTGGTTACACTTCAGTTAAGCATTCATCTGAAATTCAACTTACTGTTTACTCACCTGTTTCGCTGTACCGATCCATTCTGCAAATGAAAGCATTTAACTTACCATTCTGTCTGCTTCGTCTATGCCAAACCTGACACTATGGTATGGGGAACACGCCTAGCAATGGTATACCTTTAGTTTAAATTATACCTTAAGAGTCTTCGTAGCGCGCTAAAAGACAACGTTATCGAGAAAGGCAGCCATGGTTTATTTCTCAGTAGTTGCTGTAATGTGAAAAAATCAAATTCGCATTTCAGTAATTTAATAATAATGATAATAAAATTTGATATATATAAAAGTATAATATATTAGTATGCATCATAGTAATATTTGTTGTCCTAAATTGCATTTATAATTTATTTAATAGTAGTGAGAATGAGTTTTTTTTTTTTTTGAGAAATGGGATCGTCCATCAAAGTAATCATAATCTTAAAGCAATCATAATCTTAAAGTGCCCCCTATTATGCTTTTTCAGATCCTTTCATGTAGTGTGTATTATACCGGTTTGCGAATGTCAAGATCAAAGTGCACGATAATTGGAGTTATTATCTCCTAAAATAAAGAACCGATTCTGAACTGCCTGAAACAAGTTATCGGTAATTCCAGTCTTACTTCCTGCACGAAACTACATAGGTTTGTTATAAATTTACATAATGTCAACCTATATGGTCTTCACTGGCTATAAAAAAAATTCTACTTTGACCAGCCCTCAAACACTGTAGTTGTAGGTTCGGGTTGTCGATATGTCGAGAAGACACTGTTTTCTGCGTTGCGAAAGCAAAAAAACTTTGCATACAATTCCAAAGGATCGGGACTTGGGTTCAAATTGATACGATAAAACCGACGCCATTGTTAATGTTCGTATCACTGTGTCTACAAGCGCTAAGAAAGCTCAAGAGCTGAAATTTAGATATGGTAATGGGCGTTTCATATCTAACACGCGTTGTAAGCGGTAGATCAGTCACAATAGACTGGGCCATCTGACCAATCAGAGCAGAGTAGGCTCTCGGAAAGGAGGGGAACAGAGAGAACGAATTCTTGATCGAACCATTTCAGACACTGTAAGAAAAGAAGTGATGCTGCAATGTACAATGTGAGAAAATTAAATTGTTTTTTGACCTATTTTAGGAGACCTCCAAAACAACATTAGGAACCTTTAAAATAACATAAATGGGCACTTTAATACATATTATATAAAATTAAAGTAAACAGTCATACTTGTTCTATGGCCTATGTATCCTATACATGTTTATGGGCAAACATAAAAGTAATGTAAAGTAATTTCAAATCATATTCTTGGGTGATTAAGTCCAGTTTCATGGGTTTCCATTGCACTGAAAGATTAAAATGTTAATCGTTCTTCTGAGCTGATGAATGAGAGGGGGAGGTAGTTGTGTGCATCAGTGCCTTAAAGAGTGCTCTGTTCCTCCTTATTCCTCTCCCCATAGAAACTAGAGCACTCAGCAACCTGCAGGAAAGAGCCCAAACACTCATCTATCTTTCTTGAGTGTGTATATGTGTGCGTGTTCACACTCTCTGAGTGTGTGCGTGTTCTCCTTGCACTCCGTTTGTTTACTTCCTAGAGTTCTTATTGAATGAGGACAGATAGCTAACTCTGAGAGACTAAAGTAGTGGGGAGATGCAGGCAGATTTATTTACCATGTCATTTATAGTGCCACTAAAACCTTCTTTTTTCTTTTATGCTGTACGTTTATCATACAGGAGTCAGCTCAAGCCTTTTCCTTAAACCTGAATGTTTTTTCAACATTTTTGTTTGCTCAGATTCATGAGCGAAAGGGTCCAGGGGTGTTTCTTCCGATTTTAGCCATGTGGACTTCTGAAAACGCATTCAAACTCTCACTAATGTTTAATTTGTTTACTTATATGTACTGTAACTGTGGATATAACTATATCACAGAAGGTAACACTTTATTTTATTGTGTCCCTGTTACACATTTTATGTGTAGTTACTATAGGTATATCAGTCAATTATGCATAGTTACACCAAACTTTAACCCTAACCCCTTATTATATAATAAGTACGTGCAGTTAATTAATTGTATAATTACACTGTAAGGACACCTTAAAATAAAGTTTTTGCGTGTGTTTGTTTTTTAGAGGACATTTCCATCACATCTCAAATTCTGAGATGTAAATGAGGGTGATGAAAAGGACATTTTAAACATTTTGAGAAAAAAAAAGACTGTAGTCTTTTTAAGAGACAGCATTTAACAATTTGCATTATATGTATCTAAAAACATACGCAATGAATAAATTCACACTTTTTGCATAATTGAACAAAATTGCAGCTTGATGACAAAAATAAATAAAATTCAAATATAAAAAAATATTTACCCTGATTATGTTTACCTTGATCCATTTTATTCACACATCACACAACACATCACAAAAGAATTGTCTATTTGGAGAAAAATTTCACACAAATAATGATATTTCACTCTTTGTTTAGAAGATTAGAATGTGTAAGTTTGGTGGACTGAATCAATACCATTATTAATCAATATCTTAACAACAAAGTCTATGCATAAACGTAACAAATATAAAAGAAACGCAAAAAGGCATTAAAAAAGGCTTTACATTATATGACCTTCATATAATAAATGGACAGATGTCGAGATCCCTATTATTGACGTAGGAAGTTTGGCTTCACATGATCTCTTTTTCTCTCGTAGTGGAGCTGAAGTTCAATCTGGATCGTTACGTGAATAAGCGATATCCTGGCCTGGTGAAGATCGTGAGGAACAGTAAGAGAGAGGGACTCATTCGGGCCAGGATTCACGGCTGGAACGCAGCCACTGCTCCTGTTGTGGGCTTCTTTGACGCCCACGTGGAGTTCAACATGGCCTGGTAAGTGGGATTCAGTCTTTTATTATTTTATGAGGCATTGTCTCGCCACTCAGAGTATCACTGGGATGCTTCTTATGACAAAGGCTTGATTTATCAGAGAATATTCATCATGACATCAATGGGAGCTTAGACTTTAGCGAGGAGAGCTGCCGGATGGATTTTTTTTCTAAAGCATCTGTCAAAAATGAACTGATAGATTAATGATCTCAGAAATGGATGAATAAGATGTGCCATAAAATATATAACATTTTTCCTTTTTGATGATAATGGGCTGCAGGTATTTTCAAGCTGATGTATGCCGTTTAGTGCTGGTTTGGTTGGGAACCGGCATCCAAACTACAACATACACTGTTGACCAATGTATTTTTAAGTCAACCCAGTAGTGCTGCACAATTAATCATTACAAGATCACAATCTCGATTCAAACAACCACACAATCTTATTCCAAAATGACAACGATTTGGCTATGTCTATTAAACCTTTGACAAAATCACACCGCAACATTGTGCTACTGCTGACCCAGAGAGAGCAGTTGTCGTGTATAGGTATGAAACAACTTCACAAAGAGACGTTATCGTTATTTCTGTCTTACAATAAATCAAATGATCACAGAAGTACTAGGATACAAGTTTTAAATGGGTTGTCTTACAGAAAGCTAGCTATTCTTGTAGATTGTACTGTTCCATGAATTTAAAATGCTTCCTTCTGGAATATGTTATAGTATGTCTAAACTTAAAAGCAATCGGTTTAGGCATTATTTTATTCCCACTGCTGTATGGCATTTAAACTTGTAAGATGCCAGAATGTTGTGTTTTTCTGTTTGTGTTTTGTTTGTTTTTTATGTTTTTATTGTTATACAAATTTGATGCTGCACCAAAAATTGACCTTTGGGCTTATAATATACTTTGAACAAACATAGTTCAGATTTTAACACTGATGTCTTAAGCGCTTCAAATACCGATTGCATCGATCACATTGTTACACCACTAGGTTGCGACAAGTGACTGTTAAAAAATGTGTTTGTCATTGAATCATTGATTCAAGCAATTTGCTCAAAAACGCTGATTCATCCAGTAATGAAACAAGTGAATTTTTTACGAGTGAGTCATTGAATCATTCATTCAAGAGATTTGTTCAAAAACGCTGATTCATCCAGTTATGAAACGAGTTACGTATTTTTGAGTGGGTCATTGAATCATTAATTCGTACCAATGTTTTTAAAAATAATTAATTCTAATTAATAGACTGCAGCAATTAATCATTTGTCAAAACCTCTTGTAAATTGTGTTATTTTATTTAGTTGTCTGTTTAGAATCATGGGAGAATTGTGATCTCTATTTGAAACCACACACAAAAAAAAACGCGATTCTCTGGAATCTACCTGTACAGTCCAGGTAGAAGAATAAATACATTGTTTGTTGCCTCCAAAAACTCAAAACAGCTCCGATGTGCTTAGACTTGCACTACCAGCCCGCACTCACAATCCTTAAATGAACTTAGGCATCCTTCATCTGTCACCTCCATCAGCTCAACAGCAATGAGTTCTCATTAAGGCCTCCCATTATGATCTCCATTGGGGAATTATGGATTAACCATTAATGAGCTTTTCCTCTTTGTTCCACAACATAAACATTTAATGGAGAGATGATCACTGAATGAGGCCACAGCCTCAGCCACATGATGCTGAATCTGCGGTCAGAAAGACAGAAGATGCATACCTTGTTTTGGAGCCAAAATTAAATTTGTTTCATTATCGCTTCCCTTGTGCAAAACTTGGATTGCTCTTTCATTTTAAATGGGTTTTGCTTCTGTGAGAGCTCCAAATTTCAAGGTGTGAAATGAGACAGTCGGAAATGAAATCCGTTTTAGTGTTTTATTTAAAAGGGGTCATATCATAATTTATTATTTTCTTCCTTAAGCGTTCCTCTAACATTCTTTTTTTAATGTAATGTTTTTCATATTGATTTTCCACCCTCTGTCTGACTGAAATAAACAGTATGTGTTTTGCTGCTGCGCCTTAAAGAAACACCCTCTTCACATGTAAAATGAGCAGAAGTTTCAAAAATTAGCATGTTTTCATAGTACATCAAGGTCATGTATGTCAAGGGATCAAGGAACATGTGATTCCTAATGATATGGAACCTTTAAATACTGTTAGCTTTCACAGGGTGATCATATCCAAGCTCAAAAATAAAATCTGTTCTGAACTGTGATGAACTCCTCACTTCATGTCATCACCAGCCTATCATTTCGTCGTCACCCTGTCGTTGTCACATAGAACCGCCTGACCCGGGACTTTAAATGCACATAGTTATTGTTAGTCATTGTACCATCAGACCTTCCCATGGATATATTGTTTATTTTGTTTGAAATATGTTCCACATTTGATGAGAAATATTTTTCTATTTATAGAAACATCACGTGTTAAACTTTGAAGTAACTTGACATAAAGCAAAGCTTCAAAGGCAAGTTGATTTCATATTGGCAGGATATATCGTGCTATGCAGGAGGGTTGACAATTAGCACTTTGATGTGTAAGTTTCAAAGTAACAGGAGGCAACTAACAGAAATCCAAAGAGGCCAATTAGTCAATATCTGAACTGCAAGAGCTTCGGTCACAGAAACTGTGAAGTGAACAACAGTTTCTAAAATGTAGAGGTATGTTCACTAAAAATTCAAATTCTGTCATCATTTACTGAACCTCAAGTCGTTACAAACCTGTATGACTTTCTTTCTTCTGTGGAACACAAAAGAAGATATTTTGAAGAATGTTTCAGTGCTTTGTTTTTTGGCTGTGTCCAATGTTGTGTTGGACCCTTTTGAATTTCCTTGTATGGACAAAAGCAGTTGAAACATTTAAAATATCTTATTTTGTGTTTTCACAGAAGTAATAAAGTCATACAGGTTTGGAGCGACATTTAAAGGAACACTCCACCGTTTTTTGAAGTAGGGCTTATTCACCTTCTTTCCTACATTTAGATAGGTGGGCAAATGCATTATTGTCTCAGTGCATGCATTGTTTTAGTTTGACAGGGTCGGCGCTAGCTTAGCTTAGCATAATGAATGGAATCCTTTGTTGCCAGCTAGCATGTCCTGAGTAAAAGTGATATAAAATTTTTAAAAAACCCACCTAATTACTTCTTGTGGCCTGCGTATTCACAACAAGTACAAATAGCGATGCAGATTAACACTAGACGATTACCTATGCAGATATTGACTTGGGACTATATTAGGGGGAAGCACAGGTGAAGCACTGCTACTTGGGCGCAGAGATACCACGCCCAAGTAGCAGTGCTTCGCCTGTGCTTCCCCCTAATATAGTCCTTAATATATAAATCAATATCTGCCTAGGAAATCGCCTAGTGTTAATCTGCATCACTATTTGTACTTGTTGTGAATACGCAGGCCACAAGAAGTAATTAGGTGGGTTTTTTAAAAATTTTATATCACTTTTACTCAGGACATGCTAGCTGGCAACAAAGTATTCCATTCATTGTGCTAAGCTAAGCTAGCGCCGACCCTGTCAAACTAAAACAATGCATGCACTGAGACAAAAATGCATTTGCCCACCTATCTAAATGTAGGAAAGAAAGTGAATAAGCCCTATTTCAAAAAACGGTGGAGTGTTCCTTTAAATTATGACAGAATTTTAACTAGGAGCTCATATAGTGAACACTTGAATGCCATGCGGATTGTTTTGCTTAGATTTTGTGGCTATGTTTACTTGATGAGCATAGTAATTCCTTTAGTTAAACAGGCTCTGAAACAACCCAGACAGAGCTTGTAAATAAACAATTATCAGTGAGGCCAGTTCAAGTCCTTGCTTAAAGTTTTTTTTTTTCTTCCCAAGAGGAGTAGATGGATATTTCACAGTACAGTTGCTAAGTGCCTCAGAAGTAGATCCTTAAAAATGACCACGGAGTTGAATCCTCTGTGACCTGAGCTGGAAAAAAACTTAACGTCATGAGCTTCACAAAGCTCAGATTTATGGCAGGGATGTTGCTTCGAATCCTCTTGTTTCCAAGGCCAACAGACAAAGACATAACCTGGTGTATGGAGCATAAAACCTGGACCACTGGGCAACGGAAAGGGTATTATGGTCTGACAAGTTATCTTTCAACCTTACATCTAGCTCCCGGCAGGTTCAGCAAATCTTTTCAACCCAAATCACTGTTGCCAACTTTTATGCACAGAGGGAATCAGTAATATTATGGGTAGTCATTTTATGGAAGTCATGTTGAGCATGGTACTATAGCCAAGGAATAGGAGACTATATATTATGTAAACTAACATTCATGGTATTTTGGTGCATGGTACATTATTTTAAGTGTGTGCCAACTTATAATTCTACAAATTCTACATTATATTACATAAACAAGTTTTGATTTTTCCAGATTTTGGCATGGGGGAATTTTGTAGTCACTCTACTACTCATACAATTGCATGAGTAATTTAGCTTGTCGTCTGTAGAGCTCTAGATTGTGAATTATGTAATTTTCTAAAGGTGTTTCAGTCTTCAGTGTGAGTGACAGTTGTGGACAGCACATAACAAATTATACCACACCCTGTAATTCCATCCAAATTTGAGCTTGTCGGCCTGTCAGATTCAAGATGTGCGTGTGTGTCACATGAGGATAGAGTATACAGCCAGTCCAGTGGGTCATAAATTGCACCTACTATGACTTACACAAAACCTTTTCTCCAGGACAGAACATTGTGTTCTAAACTCGTTCATTATTCATTCATATGACTTGAGCTGAATTGGAATGACAGAAATATGATTTTTTTAAACCTTTCAAATAAGATATTACCGGTAAGTCAGCATTCAGAGTTTTCCATGCCAAATGTGCTATGATTTTTAAAATGACATCTATATTTTTCTTTCTAATTTAATTAATTTTAATTGCACTTCCTTGCACTTCTGCATTTTATTTGCTGCCTCAAATCAAATGCAGGTATTTAATTAAATTTTGAACATTTCAGGAATTTTTATTTCCATCTTGGTGTTTCCATTTCAGAATGTTTCAGCTGTCTGAGCTGAACAAGATCTACCTTTGCACCCCAAGTCACAATCGGTGTGTATTTCAATATGCATTGTACTTGTACTGAACATACATGCCTGAATTAAAGCATCTGGCTCCTGACAGAATTTCATTATTTATAACACACACATAACCTTTATAGAGTGGCCCAGCACAGTGTTCGGTAGACTGGCAGAATTAGCTGTGATTGTATGAATACAGGAGAAGGCCTCTGTTGAGCATTATTGATTATTCATGACTTGGGTCTTTTATCATCTGCTGTTGAATTCTGAAATGGTAAACGTGTGTGTGTGCGTCATTACACAGTTGACTGATAATTGATATTGTTGAGCACTCATCTGTAGGCCATTTTTCCCCCCTGAAAAGTATGTCCAGCCTTCCACCGCTGTAACCTTTTGCCCAAGTGTCATATTCTTCCAGTCCCCATTGTTCACAATTGTGTTTGACACTGGTTCGCCGATCTCCCACACCTTTTCTTTCTCTTTCAATTTCTTCCTGCATCTATGCCTCAGGTTTCTTGGGAGCTTTGTTTGATTTAAAGGGAGAAACACAGTGATACATTAGAGAATTTGAAATGTATTTATATATGTGGTACTACAGTAGATAGAAAATTCAATAGCAACACCAAAAAATCTAAGCCTTGTAGGTATGTGTCCCACAACAATATAAACAAGCGTACAGTAGTTGTTTATCAGCCCCTTCTGTGGGTGTAATTGTCTGACCTTTTGATATGTTTTTTAAAGCTGAAGCGTGTAATTTTTTTCAATTTCAAAAAACTTTCTCTTGTCCCAGTTTGGTGTGCTGAACTTAAGTAAGCCATTCTTATGTTGACTTCTTGAAGACTGTAAACACTGTGGCTTTGATTGTTTTGAGCAGTCCAACTTTCTTCTTCGACTTCTTGTTAGTGGGACTTTGTGAATAAATGGAGTATTTGGTAAGCTGTTATTAGGTTTGGTGCTGCTAGTTTAACTGAATTAAATGACATGATTAATCTTAAAGGAATAGTTCACACACAAATGAGAATTCTGTCAGTATTTATACATCCTTACGTTGTTCCAAACCTTTACGCTGTGTCTTCACAAACCTTTTTTCTATGTGATTAAAAGTTTCGAAATTTTGAGCAGGAACAAATAATGGAAAACATGGAATGTGGTGGTAGGAGGGTTTGGAAAACCTGCATAAAAACCTGAAAATCTTTATTTTTTCTATTCCCTTCTAGTCCCGTAAGTGGCACACATATTACATTTTTCAGCTTCACCAATTTTGTCTTCTCCTGTGTGTGTGTGCATGAGATTTGGAAACATTGTGGAGATCATATATCCCCACGAGGAAGGTAAAACCTGAAATCATCTGTATTGTGGGAACCTGCCAAGTTTTTGGGGACAGACAATATCACCAGCATAAAAATAATAGAAGTAAAAGGAAAATCCCTCCCCCCAAACAAATGTGTGTGATGATCGCGTCGACAGGACTCCATTAATGAACCACAATGTTTGTATGTGTGCCTACTCTTTCAACATATTTTGGGAATGGATTTTTACTCAGAAGTGAGCTAAATCTGATCAAATGATATATAGTATGTCAGTATATATAAAGTAAAATAGTTTTTCAATTTTTTTGTTGTAGTAATGCAGAAAGATTTCTGTTAGGGTTGTGGATTAGGGTTAGGTTATAATATTTATAAGTAGCTGTATATTAAAATAACAGTCTAACGAAAGTCCCCATTTAGATAGCTGTGTAAACATGCAGTAGGATTTCAGTTTAATCTTTCAAATTCCTTATTTTACTACCCTCTTATGTACAACAGCAGCAAAAGCTCTGTGCAACCACTAGATTATTGCTGAAATAGATGTAAATTGTGTACAACAGGCTATTTCTATGCTTTCACCTTTGCTTCAATGGATTTGATAACTGTAGCCATAAATATATTCATAAACAAAGGTGCCGAAACATCCTATTCTTCATATTATGGCAATATAGGATGTCAGAGACTGATAACTGAGATGGATTATGTGGGCCAGAATGTGACCTTGTTTAAGTTGCAGGACTTGGCTGCACTTGCACTTACTGTGTGTGTGTGTGTGTGTGTGTGTGTGTGTGTGTGTGTGTGTGTGTGTGTGTGTGTGTGTGTGTGTGTGTGTGTGTGTGTGTGTGTGTGTGTGTGTGTGTGTGTGTGTGTGTGTGTGTGTGTGTGTGTGTGTGTGTGTTACAAATACTGTGAGTACAGTGCTTGTGTGTTTTAACTGACTATTTAATGTACAAGTATGTGTTCCAGAGCAACACTTAAATATGTACAATTTAAGTTTACTTAATTATTTTGTGTTGGGACTACATTTGAATTTTTTGTTCTCAGCATGCTGTAGGAATTTGGAGAGTAAATGTTGAAATGAAGTGTCCTAAAGCAAAATCCTTCTAGTGTTTAAATTTCAGATATGTTTGATATTTATTAGAGTTTCTTTTGTTAAAGTTTTTGTGGTCACCATATAGAGGTGGTTAGGTTGTAGAATATATGTCTAAAATTAAGATAAATTAATTTCGTGTAAAATCAAAAAGTATGTACTTATTAATTTTACGTAACTCAGTGTAGTCAACTGGTTGCATTTACTAGTAACACTTGTTTTTTTTAATGATTGTGGCTGAATCGCAATTTGTATATTTTTACTGCATATAACGTATTTAACAGTTTTGGGGAAAGTAACTAATTGCGTTACATACTTTTTCTGAAACGTAATGCGTTACATTACTTTTGCGTTACTTTTTCTCACCTGGGCTGGGCTTGCTTGTTTGTTTTGTATAACAATAAAAAAGTTATATTTTTGACAAATGTAAAGGCCCTTTCACACCAAAAGTGAAATGAAGCCTCAGGCTGAAGGAAATCCATATATACGCCTGTACAGTAGAAGGCGCCGCTCAAACAAACCTTTCAGCTGTGCTACCATTCTGGACTAAAGAATAGTTGCAGGAGAAGAAAATTCAACACTCTTATTTCTAAATCTAATCTAAAATAATTTTTGCTTATTAGTATGGTTGAATTAGATCTTGAAGGTCAGCAGCAAAGACACTGGTTAATAAAGTGAGATTAAATACATAAAGTATATTTGTGTAATTTAATATTGTTAATTATAAAAGTTTTGCGCAAAATTCTGAGTTTGCATTTTATTCATTTTGAGGAATACTGAATGTTATCGTGCAAGTAAGATGAGTAAATGCATGTTCGCATTTAGTCTAAAAAAACTATCATGTTTACACAGCGCACACAACACCTCCTCACTTTATTTCTCTCAACATGGGGACAGGAGAGCTGTCAGTCAATAAATGTGAAAAAGTAACTAGCGTTACTTATTTGAAAAAGTACCTTAGATATTTTGTTGTAAATTGAAAAAGTAATGCGTTACTTTACTAGTTACTTGAAAAAGTAATCTGATTACGTAACTTAAAGGGTAACTAAACCCTAAAACAACTTTTTTTAGTTAATGATCTGTAAGACTGGAGTTTTATTAATGCTGTTCATTGATTCAAGTCAATTTTTTGACATTTGGGTATAAAGTGTTTTAATTCTACAATATGGTGTAAAAATGTCTGAGTGCTGCCCTCTTCAGGTTGAACGGTGGCTACTGCAGTTGAATTTTCCTGGAAGTTGTGATGCCCTGTGACGTAAGAGGGTACCAGCTCACCACGCCCTTGCCTACAGAGAGACGGGTCTCAGGTGCACGCCCCCCCTCCGCTGGGCTCTGCCCACTTTTCCAGAATTTTTCAAATATTGCCAGTGGGTGGAGTCAGGCTCTGACCAGCGGTTGAGTTACCCTTTAAGTTACTTGTAATGAGTTACCCCCAAAACTGGTATTTAAACACAATTCTTATTTCTCCAATTCTTACTTAATCTTATACATTTAAAATGTTGTTGCCTTTTTTCAGTCATTTAAAAAAAACTGTTTTAAGGCTAAATGCATGTGTCGTGTGCACAATTTAAGGCTAATTCACTCTGCATCGACAGATGGCAAAACACGTTCACACCCCTGTTGGCGTATGTTGCTTATTTTCACCAATTGAACATGTTGAACCAGAATTCGTTGGGTCTTGAAATGTCTGAGAAGTAACATACTGTAATTTGTTGACTATCGGCATTGGTGTGTCCATGCAGTGTGAATTAGCCTTTAAAAGTTTGAAAATATAGCAATCTAGGCACACAAGCATACAATTTTCAATATTCTAGATTGGGATGCACTGATAGTCTTGCATGGTATATAGGATGTGCACTGGAATTCCGCCTGTGACTTTAGCGAAGAGATTCAGATCAGTTTAAATCTACATCTAATGATTTCACATCACTGAAATGGTGGTTAACATAGTGATTTCGTGGAGGAGCGATTTCTGTAATATAATATCTGACATGTACCACACAGTTGCTTATTGGTTAGAAAGGTACTCTCAAAAATCAATAAAGCAAAAATTCGATAAATTGGTGTCACATAATTTCAAAATAAAGATTAATGGGATTCACATTAAACTCTGACCTCAGTGTCTCAATGAAAACATTAATCAATACATAGCTTTCACTGGGATGACCTTTTCCAGGAGCCCACATGAACATTTCAAGCAAACCTCCAAGGATTCACTGCCTTGTTCCTCCCAATGAAAGCCTTTCTGTTTGCACTATTGAAATCACCTTTCGGTTTCTTAATCAATAGTTTCTTAGATGCTTTTATTATCTCAGGAAGTGAATTTCAGGATAAAAATTATTTAAAATTTGTCATTTAGCTGACAGGTCATCAGTGTACAGTATTGTTACATGAACAATGTCAGGCTAAATGTCTTGCTCAAGGCCACATGATGATAGTTTATAGATTCCCCTCTGTGCAGGGTTTGAACCCACAACCTATTGATTATCAGATTGAATCTTTAACCACTAGGTTATTCCACTAACAGTTTTGAAATAGTTTTAAATCTGTGGTTCACTAAATGGTTTAATTGTATCTGGAGCCAAATGTCTGGTCAATACTATCTGTGAAGGCTTAATTTGTGTTCTTACTAAGATTTGAAATCAAGTGTAAAATTTCTAATAAGCTAATGGAAACATAGGAAAAGAGTGTGAATTAAAAGTGTTCTATATGACGTGTGATATTGGTAAAATGTCATTATGCTTTTGTTTGTGCTGTTTTAGAGCCTTTGAATGTGATATTGTCAGAACTAAAGACAGGTTAGCTTGCATGCATCGTTGAAGACTTTCTAGAGCTGCTTTACATAATTGTTGATTCACCTTTTACCACACTAATCTACTGGAACTTGATGAAGAACTCCAGATGAAAAATCTGAAGTGATTAAAGCTAATGAAGTATGAGGGATGAGCATTTTTGAAGTCAATCAATTGGAAGTACAAACACAGTTGGCTACTTGCAAAATGAAGCTAAAAGCTCACTGTGAAATGTTCACTGCCAGACCTCCACTATAGAACCAATGATACCCATGCTGCAAAAATAAAATATGTAATATGTATCTAGTTTACACTTAATTTAACAAGTATTTTCATAAAAACAAGTAAGATAGAAGTTCAAGCTTAACAGGAACTCTTGATGCAAAATGGAAGTTGGAGTTGTAGTGGGTGCTCTGTGGGGTTTCCCTACGTATTTATGCAGGCTTATTGGAAAGTTAAATTAATCATTCATCATATTTGGTAAGTGATTAATCATTGTGCTTGTAGTTAATTAATATGGATGATACTGCAAGTGGCCAATTTTCAACCTAATAATGAGTTTACTGTCTAAATTGAGCTTATGTATTTTTAGAGCATATTATTATGAAGTGAGCACACAGATACTGTGAGGATGATGTACTTGCTCTTGGGAACATTTCATAAATATTTAGGTGGGGGAAAAGTAAAACATTTAACAGGATGAGGCTAACATTGCTTTACCGTGACAGGCTGCAACATGTCTAAAGGCGATAAATCTTTCCCAGCTTCTAAGCTGCTCAACAGATTCATAATGTGCTTAAAAACAGCATGTAAAAAATTAAATCCTCCATCCCACTACAGGAATAAAAAAGCTTTGGGGAACATTTTGCCCTAGACTAACCTTTTTTAACCAGGCACTATTCCCTGCACACTAAGCAGACACAAGCAGTTCATGGGATATTTGCAGTGAATGAGGCAAGATTTCATTTTCTGATAGAGGCACATGAGAGAATCTTTCCTAATTCTGGATATGTCACACAGGAGTTTCATCAGTTGTGGAGAATTGAGGGCTAATCTCTAAGGACTGTGTTCCTGGACTATCTGTAAAGGGAGGAAGACAGGGAAGATAGCAGGACTTACCTCCATAAGATGACATGCCAAGTCAAGCATGTGGGTGATAGAGATCCGTTTACTCAGCAAATTGTCCGAGACTGTGCATGGGCTACAGAGCTTTATTGTTTCGACTAAGTGATTTATGATGTACCCCATGGACCTTAGTCAAGGTAGGCGCCATATTTAAGTTGACATGAATGAAAACGTGGCTGTGAGAGATAGACATATGGGTTGCGGGATTGTATGTTTTAAAGTCCCAGGTTGCATCTACATTTTCAGTATTTGATCATTGAACAGACTGTACATCTATTCCACAATACCAGTGTTATTTTAGTGTTATTTACTGTTATAGTATTTAGTAATATTTTTAGCTTTTATTTTTTTATTTAGATTTCTAAATCTTTTATTTCTAGATTTCTTTATTTTGTTATGTGCTTTTGTCTTTTTTTTTTTTTTACATTTCTATATAAAGCTTTAATTATTTTCATTTTTATTTCAGTTTTAGTTTGTTATTGTAGTTATTACTGTCTGAGACTGAAAATGCTTCTGTTCTTCATTTTTCTTATTTAAAACAGACATTTTCCTGACAAATTATATGATCAGCATAACAATTTAAGTGAAAAGTTGATCTGCAAATTATGATGATTATTATTATTAATGTGATGTTCCTTTGTTTTAAAATGTTAAAAATCCCCAAAATATGTACTTTTATATTCTTTGTTTATTTCAGTGTTTAAATTACATTTCAAATATCAGATTCCTGGAGATGTTTTGGACTCCACTGTGTATCTACTCTAAGATGCATGCAGATTTGTTTTTTGTCTGAGACATTATCTACATACAGTACAGTATACATGAAGGAATGATGTTAGAAATAAACCAAAACAAAATATCATTATTAAACCTGACATTTTAAATGTAGTCAATCTAAGGCTGTTAATACAAGATTTTCCTTCAATATTTTTTCTCCTATTTATTATTTCTGATTTCGTGTCTGGCATTTACATCTATTTTGGAAATATCCAAGCGTGTCCTGTGGGTAATGAAAGAACTGATCACTGTTGCCCTTCTGCACACCCCGTCTTGTATACCAAAGAGAGTCCCTTTTGTAATTAATCCTAGCAATTACTGGCAGCTGTGTTAGTATAAGGACGGAGTTTTTAAAATTGAACATTCATCTTAGGGGATGCAGTGCAGCATATTTGTTTTTTTTACTTTTTGATTTTCCTATTCCTGTCTATATTCTATAATATTTTTTCTTATTTTTCTCCTTCTGTTTACTCCCTTCACACTGTCTTTTGTGGCACTTGATATGTTTGTTTTGAGTTGAGCCTTATGTAGCTCTCTAGTGCGCGTCATGGCTCTGTGATACTGTAGGGTTATATTTTGATGATTTTTCCCCCTCTTTCTTTTGTTTTTGTTCTCTCATGTGACATCCTGGAGTGAACGGAATGTGGGCTGTAACATTTCCTTTCATAGCACTAGTTTTACAGATTCCTACTTGCATTCAGTGGGTATGCATATTAGCACTCAGTGATGACGTAAGACTATGGGCCCTATCATACATCCGACGCAGTGCAGCACCAGGCGTGACACAAGTGTTTTTTGCTAGTTTTAGCCCGAAGCAGTTATAATTTTCACATCCTGCGCCACGTTGTTTAAATGGTCGTGGCGATGGGCCATGGGCGTGCTGGTCTGAAAATGAGGTGTGTTCACACGCATTGTTGGCACGTTGCTATTTTGAGGCAACTGAAATAAAGCAATATTGTTTTTGTTATATAAAGGGCGCATTAGTAATGTGCACCTATAGGCGGGTCCACAACACGCGTACACTCTTATTACACACACAGGGACGTGCAGCACACAAACTAGCCAAATATAAAAAAATAAAAGGATTATAATGTAAAAGATGAATTTTGTGTACATAAATATATGATGGCTTGTCCCGTAGATGGTCTGCTTGCGCGCTTTAACCTCGCACACGAGCAGATCCGTATGCGCTCTGGGGATGCGTTCAGTCTTTCCGCTTGCAAATTCCACCATGTCAATAGCGAATCCGCCATGGTGGGAGCGCAACTGGCTTTTAAAGGGAATGGGAAATTACACCCAAAACACACCCATTACTCATTACGAGAATAGGGACAACCCTTTTAGGCCATGCGCTGTGCGCCCCGACCATTTTTCCCGTCGTTAAACTAGCAAAAGTGGATTCAGACAGTGCACTTGTGCCCTGCGCTTTAGACCATCCGCTTAGATCGTTAAACTAGGGCCCTATAAAATAGGATGATAAAATCAGGGAAAGCTGATGGGCTTGGTTATTTGCATGCTATATTTCCTCATATTGCTACTAGCATTATATAATATATCACACTGGATTTAAAAAAAAAAAAATTTTTACTCAACTAAACCATTTCATAGCATCTCAGCTTACTATGGATACTCGTCTAAGCAAATGATCAGATTAGAATTGTTTTTCACCAGCACAAGACAGGATAACCAATAGGGTAGACTACACATGTGGAATCTTATCTGCACACCACAGGTTTTTTATAGCCCAGAGTGGTCTCCTTTGGGATCTTACATGTAGCTAGTCCAGGTTATGACGCCAGCGGCCCAAGGACAGAGAGGATGAATAGATGGGTTCACAAGAGGGATGGTTTCTCTTGCAAGGGCATTACCCACATGTACTGTTTCGTGCTTATTCAGGACCAGGCTTTCATGAAAGAGCAGCCATCTGGTCTATAGAGACGTCTGTAGTAGAATAGTAGATTGACAGGTTTTAGTTTCTGGGTTTTTTTTATTAGTTTTTTTTAGCTCAGTTGTTGTTATTTACCATTATATAGTACAAATTGACAATTTGCACCATGTTTAAATAAAGCTTGTACCACAAATTGCAATAGTTGGTTGGAAGCAGATTTGGACTGTAGGCTAGTGCTTAGATTTTATGCATGAGTGAGTCAAATTTAAATCTGGCTTGTGACATTTTCTAATCCTATCCTCATCCTCATCTATGAATAAAAAGGCAAAAATCCTGTTGTTATACTGTATATGATATGTATTTTTCTGGGTATATACAGTATATACTCAAAATGTTAAGGTCTGTAAGATTTTTTTAAAGAAATTAATACTTTTATACAGCAAGGATGCATTAAAGTAGAAAAATGAATGACAATAAAGACATTTGTAATGTTACAAAAGGTGACACCATGTAGCTTTTGTCCCTCTATCCATGGAAATCCTGCTCCATTCCCCATAAAAAGACCTCTGTCCCAGATGATACCAATATGCAGCCCTTTTAAAACCCTTTTTTTCCTTGTTAATTGGACACTTACATTAAGAAGCCTCTCAGTGGGCTATTTTATTTTCTGAAAGCCCCACTCACAGCCCTATTAAAACTCATGTCTCCGTGTTGATCATTACCTTAATGTGATTGAGCTTTTTAAGGATGACCTCAAAAAAAGACGAAGGACACCAAAGGAAGAGACATATAAGGATGTAAAGCTAAGAAATAGTACATTCAGAAGACAAAGAGCAACTGTAGACAAAAATGATTTGCAAGGGGGAGAAGGTACAAAAAGGACATTGATGGGAGGGACTGACAGAAAGTTTTTGCAGGTTTTCTTATTAGTCTGGTGTTTGCTTCTGCTGAAAATGTCAATATGTGATGATCACACTGCCAGGCTTGATTGTTCTCCTTTTGAACCAACACTGGTTGTGATAATGGAATACAAGCTTATTTACAAAAAGGACAGAATCAATTTTCTAACCAAGATTATTCTTGGAAACAGCCACATTGGTTTTAAAGTAAACACAGAAGCTGTATACTATAGATGAATGAATTGAATGAGAAATTGGCATTTGATTTGTTTTGGTTATTTACAATGTCAGTTTACTAGAGGCATTTGTGTGTACATTGATGTACAAATTGTATTACTTTTCACAAATTCAAAAAGGCACAGGGTAAAAATGTAAATATAACACCTTGTCAACAACCTTAATTATTCATCAGTCTCATTAAATATTAGTTTCAATTTGGTATTCCTATGACATTCAAAATTTTGATTTGTGTGGACAATATGGATGAAATCTGAGAAGATTAATACAGGCAAGTGTTGTTTCTCAGTTTTTCAGTTGTGGAATATTTGTAGTTCCCCCATCAGTCCTGCTTTCATCCTCTGGTATAGGCGTTTTGGGGAATGTTTTAAGAAAATGTAAGAACATTTCACACTGACATCCTAACTCTGATTTTACTTCTGTTGCTCTGTGTAGTAGGAATATAACAGCCACTATTTGTACTGGAAGTAAGAAAAGCTCAATATGTCTCAACTCCTGATCTCTCTCTCTCTCTCTCTTATTCTTCTTTCTTTCTGATCTCTATCACTTATTCAGGGCTGAGCCTATCCTCACCAGAGTGAAAGAAGATCACACTAGGATAATCCTCCCTGCGATAGATAATATCAAGTACAACACCTTTGAGGTGCAGCAATATGCTAATGCAGCTCATGGCTACAACTGGGGACTCTGGTGCATGTACATCATCCCACCGCAGGATTGGCTGGACAAAGGAGATGAGACTGCCCCCATCAGGTAAGGGCATCCAGCGGTCCACTCCATAATGCATGAGGACATTCTCTGAAATATAAATGACCAGGGATATAAGAGATGAATATTTTAGAAGTGATAAGGTGGCGTTAGCTTGCTGCATGTGCAATAAATGTATTAATGTTTTTGTTTCCCTGAAGCGCTTGTTAGTGTTATTTCATAACACTAGTGTGTGAGTGTGTAAAAAAAGAAATTCAGTCAACACTGTAGAATTGCACGGCATACCAGAGCTAAAAAGTACCATGGTTTACCACAGTTTGAGATCATTATATTTGGATGTTTGGATGTTTATTTTGGTGTCTGACCTGGACGACAATGTAAAGCTACTCAGAATTTTAGGGAATTCCCAGGGAATGGATGAACTAATAACAGGTATACTGTGAATATTTTGGTTAAAAGCGTTTGCCAAATAAAATGTATAAATTTCAATGTCAAATTTGTATGCCAAGTATAAATGTAAATTAGGACATTTGTCAAATTTTAGATTATAACTGTTTATCTAATCACATACAGGAAGTAGTAGTTGGACTCTTTCTGAACTTGGAGTTTAATTATAATCAAAGCTCTACAAGTATGAAATATATATTTTTTCAAATATTACCTTTATATGGTGGCCCCAAAAAGTATTTGGATGCTGAAACTACAATTAAAAATGCATAAAGCTTATTGCAACGTATATCAAAATCAAAAAATCTAAATAACTGTGTTAAAGAAATATAGCAAGCACAGTTTTCAGTTTACAGTGACTCCAAAAATTATTTGGACACTTAAAAATGTCTGAATTTCATTGTATTAGTGCCATATGCAAATAAAATGATGCTATATATATATATATATATATATATATATATATATATATACACTCACCTAAAGGATTATTAGGAACACCATACTAATACTGTGTTTGACCCCCTTTCGCCTTCAGAACTGCCTTAATTCTACGTGGCATTGATTCAACAAGGTGCTGAAAGCATTATTTAGAAATGTTGGCCCATATTGATAGGATAGCATCTTGCAGTTGATGGAGATTTGTGGGATGCACATCCAGGGCACGAAGCTCCTGTTCCACCACATCCCAAAGATGCTCTATTGGGTTGAGATCTGGTGACTGTGGGGGCCATTTTAGTACAGTGAACTCATTGTCATGTTAAAGAAACCAATTTGAAATGATTCGAGCTTTGTGACATGGTGCATTATCCTGCTGGAAGTAGCCATCAGAGGATGGGTACATGGTGGTCATAAAGGGATGGACATGGTCAGAAACAATGCTCAGGTAGGCCGTGGCATTTAAACGATGCCCAATACGCTGATTTCACACAGCCGCCATTTTGAAATCGAAAGTGAGGCTCCGGTGGGAAGAACCCCGGAAGTAAAGATAAACAACAATGCCTTGGATTACCAACCTGAAGCTGCTGCCGCGATTTACACTATTGGATGTTAATATTCAATATAGGATATGTATATAGTTCATTCCTGCTTCTTTTTTTACATTCTGAATTATATATAAAAAAATTATTTTATTTATAAATGAATTTCACTGTATATAGTCTAAAGTATGAAAGAAATGTATGTACATTTTTAGAATTGACACAACATCATTAAACACAACAATACGCAATCGCATTCACGACTCTCCTGTGATTAAAGGCGACACTTCCGGTTTTCTTCCCACCGGAGCCTCGCTTTCGATTTCAAAATAACGGCTGCGTGAAATCAGCGTATTGGCACTAAGGGGCCTAAAGTGTGCCAAGAAAACATCCCCCACACCATTACGCCACCACCACCAGCCTGCACAGTGGTAACAAGGCATGATGGATCCATGTTCTCATTCTGTTTACGCCAAATTCTGACTCTACCATCTGAATGTCTCAACAGAAATCGAGACTCATCAGACCAGGCAACATTTTTCCAGTCTTCAACTGTCCAATTTTGGTGAGCTCGTGCAAATTGTAGCCTCTTTTTCCTATTTGTAGTGGAGATGAGTGGTACCCGGTGGGGTCTTCTGCTGTTGTAGCCCATCCGCCTCAAGGTTGTGTGTGTTGTGGCTTCACAAATGCTTTGCTGCATACCTCGGTTGTAACGAGTGGTTATTTCAGTCAAAGTTGCTCTTCTATCAGCTTGAATCAGTCGGCCCATTCTCCTCTGACCTCTAGCATCAACAAGGCATTTTCGCCCACAGGACTGCCGTATACTGGATGTTTTTCCCTTTTCACACCATTCTTTGTAAACCCTACAAATGGTTGTGCGTGAAAATCCCAGTAACTGAGCAGATTGTGAAATATTCAGACCGGCCCGTCTGGCACCAACAACCATGCCACGCTCTAAATTGCTTAAATCACCTTTCTTTCCCATTCTGACATTCAGTTTGGAGTTCAGGAGATTGTCTTGACCAGGACCACACCCCTAAATGCATTGAAGCAACTGCCATGTGATTGATTGATTAGATAATTGCATTAATGAGAAATTGAACAGGTGTTCCTAATAATCCTTTAGGTGAGTGTATATATAGAAGAATAGCATTATTTTATTTGCATATGGCACTAATGCATGACAATGCAGACATTTTTAAATGTGTCCAAATACGTTTTGGGGTCACTGTACTGTATGCAAGTAAGATTATTGCAGATAGTGTAAATATGTGTAATACAATTAGTATTCCTACCAAGGTATCAGTGGATGGTCTCATACCGAAGCCACAATTTTGATGTCACCCAGCCCTACCATTCTACAATTCTCAAATCATGAGCCTCTATTTACAGTGAGATACTCATTTTATGCTTAGAAACCAACTTGGTGAAACGAGCTTTGTTACTGCTCAGTCGTAAACCCCTGAAAGAGATGGATATACCCTGCCAGAAAAGAGTGGACTTTTTCATTTCGTATGAAATCTGGTCAAGGTCGCTATTGTGTGAGAGTATCAGGACAGCAGAAATCCCATTCATTATTCATGCCTCTGACTGATAGCTATTTGGAGAGAGAAACTAGGCCTGTAGCCCAGTATTACTGGAGCTGATCCCTCTGATGCCTCATATTGGTTACTGAAAAGTTTTTTTTTCCTTTTTCTCCAGAAATATCTACTATCCTAAGAGCTTTTGATTTGCAGAGCCAGGGTGATCTCATACACTTTTATAACTATTCCTACCTAAAGTATACGTATAATGTAAAAAAAAAGTGTATTTAGCGCATAGGATCTAAAACATTTTTTTTTTCATGTATATTAAACTTTACAGACACAAATCTTCACAAAATGGATGTTTGCAAGAATACCGCCAGTTGAACGCTATTCGTAAGTGTACTTTTGTGGTGGACCAATTGTGCTTTTTTATATTTTCAACTTTTGTTAGTGTGTAATGTTGCTGTTTGAGCATGAAAACGTCTGTAAAGTTACAAAGCATAAAGTCACTCCAAAAGGTGTAAGCACGGTTTCTGAACTCCCTGAAACGCCTCGATTGTAGTCTTGAGTTTTCATCCGGAACGTACACGTCACAATATTCCTCATTTAACCCTTTCACATGTAAATTTAAAATATTCTGGCTGACCCCCCAGCGTGAGTTTTTCAAGGCGACCGTTATTTAGAATGTGTCACTTTATGGTTTCCATGGTGACGCATCATTGCTTGTCACGTGACACACCGCAGCAACTACAGAGCTGAATGAATGATGCTTTTATGTCATTTTTCCTTTTTTATTCAAAATATTCACAAATTTGTTAGATATGGCATGAAATATCTGATATTCCGATTGTCAAATATATGCAAGTGGAAGTGTTTTGTTGTTTAAACACCTTTATAACGATCGCGTTAGTTGAGCTGTATGCGCGATGGGCGTCGCCATCTTAGTTTGTGCAGCAGACGCATTTCAGAGAATCGGATCTGTTGGATTTACAACACGTGAATTCATCCACTTCTCCCAAAATACATAAAAGTAAGTGACTGGTGAACTGGGAGAAGAATAGAGTAAACTTTAAAGTTACTTACACAATGTGTATCTGATATGAATAAAACGTGTCTAATTATAATGGAAAGGATTATTATTGCCTCTTCCTTTGACATCAGTGTGTATTTTTCAAACTCTAAATGTATTGTTTTTTTAGTACTTATATGTCTGAAACCTAAAATAAACATTATGTGGTTGTAAACACTGAAAAGTTGTGATATATGACAGCTCTGAGCGCGCCTGTCTCTGGCTCAGCGCCAGCCAACGCGCGAAAGCACATTTGAATTTAGCAGTTGATCACGTCATGCACTGACCGTTCTAATCACACCGGTGTGATCGTACGCTCCAGGGACCAGCCTAGACTGATCACACTGGTGTGATCGTACGTGCGAAAAGGGTTAAACAATTCCCGACCAAGGCATAAAATAAAAAAATAAATAAAAAAGCTGGGAGGTCTAGTTGAATTGTGTTAGTAGTGTGTCATGGTAAGGGTCGTGACAATTTCCAAACACGTGTAACTATCGTAGGCCAGTAAGAGCTGTGCGTGTAAACCTCACTCCCCTGATCTCAAGAGGCGCTCTACCGACCATTTATGTATCGCTGCAGCCCGGAGACCTGCAGGTGGGAGGAGCTTACGCTGTAAGTGGGAGGGGCTTATGCCGCAAGTAGGGGGGATTTCACAAATGTGCAAGTAGGAGGAGTTTACGCTGCAAGTGGGAGGAGCTTCCCAATCTGTGCGGAAATCCCCAAGCTGTCATTGCCGAGGACGGCGGTGAATGAGTATGGCAGGAAGTAGCGACAGTAATGAAAATAAACGATCAAATATTACGTTCCTCATCATGGTCTGATTTCTTACAGCTTTGTTATTATTGTGTGTGTCCGTCCAATACCACTCACTGTCAATGATGAAGTCACGTCTTTACACCTTTTACCATATTTAAAGTGATGGTGTTTTAAATTCATCAGGCTGTAGGCCTTATTCAAGCATATTTCTGAATATTAGCTACATATTCTACAGTTCTACAGTATCAAGTAAATGAACATATTAAAATGTGATGCAATTAGACTCAGTGAAGTGAATGTGTAAATACATGAAAAACGTTTGGCTAATGTAAAAAAAAACAAAAAACGTTACCATCCATCTTTACTGCATAATTTTTTTAAATAGCTGACTAATGTTCTTCTGAACATGTTACACATATATTACATTTAAATCTCAGGGTGGATAAATAATTTTTTTCAATGATTAAAATCATATACAAGTCACTCAGAATTGATTGCAAAAGTGTTTATTTTATTTTATTATTTTTAGTCTTTTTTTTTGTTATTTGTAAGGACACTATATCAGCTCATTAGAACTGATCTGCATGCAGTGAAAACGGCAAAATCCAGGGTGGAAGGTTTCTGAATAAATGCCCTGGAGCTCGCCTCGCTTTCCCTTCCCAGCATAACCTGGTGGATACACAAGAAGCACAATAAGAACTAGGGTTTATAGTTGACATTGAACATTTACAAACATTAAGAATAATTTCTCAGCTCTGTAGGTCCATGCCATGCAAGTGAATGATGTCCAGAACTTTTAAACTCCAAGGGATGACATAAGTAAATTAGATTTTTAGTTTTCCTTTAGACTAACAACTAGTTTATTCATCACCAATTTACACAAAACGTACTGGGTGTGCAGCATTTGTACTCAAACCCACACTCCAGACAAGTGGAGATTGAGTACATCCTCCAGAAGAGCTGTTTGTAGTGAGACAACTTATTTTTCCAGCATGCAACACCTGAGGTGAAAAAAAAAATGAACATAACATTTAACATTATCAATGATGTTCTTGTTATGCGTTTTATTTTTTTATGTCAATATTTACTTTCTAGCCATAAGAAGTGTGCCTGATTCTTGAAATTGTCATCCCCAACTATGTCCCTGAACCTTGAGCAAGCCAATGACAGGGGCATGTAGGCAGCATCTCCTTCTTGAAGAACAACTTCAAGTATGTTCTTCAGCAACGCTCCTGATAACTGAAAAGATAGCAACAGTTAGCACAGGCCGTTAAAAATTTTTAAAAAGCACATTATATAACATTATTCAACTACCTTGAAGATGAAGCATGATGGAGGGTCATCGTCTTTTAACAGCTCATCCTAAAGAAAAATATAAGTGGATTAAAATTGTTCTATGATACACATTTTAAATCATCATTAAAATTGATTATGCATACCTTGCTAAAAACAGAGGGCACAACTGGGGTTTGGTCTGCTAAAATGAAGTAATTTAAAATGATCTGACCAATATTATAGTTACATAATTTGAAACCCAGCATAGTATATGTATTTTGTTTCATATCAAAGTTCTTACTTTCATATGCAAGTTCAGTTTTTTTCTTCCCATAGGTTTCAGGGAGTGCAGAGCATTCTTCTTCTTCTGAAAGAGGATTAGAATTTAAAAAAAAAGTGATACAATTATCCATTTATCCACAATATTATAGTTACATAATTTGAAACCCAGCATAGTATATGTATTTTGTTTCATATCAAAGTTCTTACTTTCATATGCAAGTTCAGTTATTTTCTTCCCATAGGTTTCAGGGAGTGCAGAGCATTCTTCTTCTTCTGAAAGAGGATTAGAATAAAAAAAAAAGTGATACAATTATCCATTCATTTTTAATTTGACAAAAAAATATCAGCAAAATATAAAAAGCTGACAATACCAGCTACAACAGCTCGTTTTCTCTGCACGCTGACATGTGAAAGCGGTTTTCTTCTTTGTTTTCTGATGGATCGCAACAAAACTTACACATTACCGCCACCAACTGTGGAGCATAAACCAATAGGCCTATAGCTACTACAACACAAGTGATACTAAATAAACCAATCAAAATCCTCTGGAAGTTTGTACAGCCCACTTGCGGCTAAAGCTCCACCCACTTGCTGCTAACCCACCCATTTGCAGCTGGCTCCGACCTCCGTTTATACCCATCTCCTACCGCCTGACTCTAGAGGTTGCGGTTTTTAGCCTCGTTGTTAGAGCGCCCGCCGGAGACCACGTATCCCGTATCCCGCTCGGAGCGGGTCGAGTAGAACCGGTTATACATGCTTGAAGCAGTTGACCAATCACAACACACTCGTCCAGCCGACCAATCAGAGCACATTATGCTTTTCAGAAGGAGGGGCTTCATAGAGACCAGAACTAATCAGAGCGTTTCTGACAGACTGGGAAGTGAGGTGCTGCTATAATGTTAAATATGTGAAAAATAATGTTTTTTGGACATTCAAGCATGAAAACCTTTTGTAGTAGACACCAAAAACAAAATCAAGACCTTTTTAAAGTAAAATCTTACTTTAAAATCTTACTAAGAATCTTATCAAGACCTTTTTAAAGTAAAATCTTACTAAGATTAATTATAAATACAATAAAATAAACCTATGAATTATGAACAAAATTTTTTAAAACTGAATTTTTTTTTTGTTGTTTTTTTTGCATTTCTACATTCGTGCATTCAAAGTATAAATGTTTTATCAGCGAGTGTGTTCCCTGAGAATTGAATTCAGGAGCGTGTGTTGCTAGCGCCATGCTCCACCAGATGAGCTACAGCTTTAGGATCTTGATTAGTGAGTCTTTCCAAACGAATTTAGATTAATATGATTAATCTCTCAAGATCGATTCCTACAGTACTTCACTACTCAAAAAAAAAAAAAAAATCATGCATATATGACCTGAGGTACCAATATAAGTTAAATGTTTGAACAAAATCTCATTACAGAAAAAGGCAACAGTCATTGTCCATGCGACCCTTTTCTCAAGTGCTGATATTGACAGGTTCAAAATGGCCGCCCGCAGGCCTGCAGTATGTCAATGTGGTGCGCTATTGGAAATCATTCCAGCTCTACTTCTCTCGAGCTCTCGGTGTATCCACTGCAGCTCAGCTAGCCTGTGGCTATTCAGCACTGAGGATCCCAATACTCATAGCACACTGCAGCAGGGTTTATTTAAATGATTCATGTTTACTGTTAAATGAAGGACAGTCCAGTTCAAATGTCTGTAAATATGCAATTAGTCGCTCTATGGGGATAAACGCCATGAATGCTTATAATATTCCACAAAACATTGTCAAGAAAGACCACCTTGGCTAGGCTTTGCACATGAAGTGCTTATAAAAATGCTTAAAAGTGCATATGGATTGTATTATGTTTTGTTGTTTTAGAGCATTGAATCACAGTGTTCTTAATTGGGCTTTTTGGCATTGATCAACAGAAAAAATATAATTTAATGTAAAAATTAAGATATATTTTTATAAAGTCATTTGTAATGAAATAATCAATGATTTTATTTACTAGGAGCCCTCTGATAGAAAATCTGTGTTTTCAAGTGGGTTCATTAGTTAACATTAGCTAATGTATTAATGAACATGAACTAACAATGAGCAATACATTTATTACAGTATTTATTAATCTTTGTTGATTTTAATAATGTATTAATAAATTATGAAAGAGAGAGAGAGAGAGACAGAGAGAGAGAGAGAGAGAGAGAGAGAGAGAGAGAGAGAGAGAGAGAGAGAGAGAGATAGCACTAATTGAAGTTCAGACATTTTTAAGTGTCCAAATACTTTTGGGGGTCACTGTAAACTGAAAACTGTGCTTGCTATTAAAACATGCTGTATTGTGTAACTAAAGTAGTTTACTAAAGTAAACTATTGTTAACTACTGAAACCTTATTTTAGTGTTACCCAGTAAATTATGCATAATTACAAGTAACTAAACCTAAACCAAACTCTAACCCGAACTGTAACTCTATAGTAAGTACATGTAGTTAATTAATAATACTCAGTACTTATTTGAGTTAGTACAATGTAACTATGTCACCTTGAAATAAAGTGCAACCAATTGATTTATTGAATTGATTATTTAATGGACCCGAGATACATTTTTAGCTGAAGTAGTTAACTAATGTTAAATAATGAAACCTTATTGTAAAGTGTTACCAAAATATGTTTAAAAATATTTGCGTCTGCTCGCAAAACTTTTGTGTTAAGACAGCACTGTTTACACAAAGACTTGGACTCTTATGTATGGATCTAAATAATGGATCACAGTAGAAATGCTCGTGCATCTAGCATTCATTAGCCTCTCAAAGCAGCCCACCTGTGGTTAGCCAACAAACAATTCACTTTCAACCCACCAGCAATGCACCAAACCTAAAAATACATTCAATGACAAATTCATCTTGAGTTCCTGAAACACAAAAGATCTTTTGTCTGTGGAGATTTGACAGCCTTAGAGGCAGTTCAGAATCGTTCTTGCCCCTTGCTGTGTTCGCATCAAACCTCAGATCTGACCCAAAGGTTGTGTAAGAAAGGCAAAATTTTAGAACAGATGCAAGTGAAAAGTAAACTTGCTGAGCAAACTTTTGCAAAACTCAGTACATTGTGTCTGTATGACTCCAACACAAAAATAAATAGAAATGTTTTATTTAGCAACCATTTGAGGAGCGCAGAACGGTTCTCTGTGAGTTCATTTATGTAGAATGTGGTTGTCACGTCCGTACAAAGTGAACTCTGTGTGAACATAACCGTATTAAGGACTCAAATACAGGACTGACAACCGTATTCTGTTGCTGTGTGAACTTGGCATTTGCCTGGAAATAGGATACAGAACCATAGCGTTGCTGGCATTAATTATATAAAAGAATCTAATTTACTATTATTATTTGAACACCTAAATCATTGGCATTTCTGAGGGTCATTTCTATCAGAATCTTGTCAAAGAATGACATTTACTTTTAATTCAAAACTCTTTAAAAGAAGTTCAGTATATCTCTGACCTGGAAATGTAGGAATAACTTCCTTCTCAGCAATCTGCCATATGTGGAGTTGTTTTAATATTGGACGCTGAGGAGAACGAAACCAAGTGGGAATATAGGGAGAGTGGAAAGAAAGAGACCTACTTACAAAAACAAATAAACACTTCTCTACTGTATGCACGATTACTCTCACCACACAGTCTCTCAGTGGTGTGTATTTCTGTTTAAACACACACAGTTTCTAATTTACATATGACTTCTGGCTCATCTCACTCCCACTCAACAGAAATTCTTCATGCTCTGAGAGAGGGCAGATTCTGCAACCTCTGATTCGTAAATGATTTCCAGTCGACTTCTCTCTCTAAGAGCTATTAATTCATAGCCATGTTCAGAGTCAGCTACTAAGTATCTATCTATCTATCTATCTATCTATCTATCTATCTATCTATCTATCTATCTATCTATCTATCTATCTATCTATCTATCTATCTATCTATCTATCTATCAGCATATCGATTGGTCTGTCATTAATTTATCAATCCATCATTCTATTTATCCATGAATCGTTCTATATGCCTGTCTGAATGAATAAATAGGAATGCACTGCTCATGTACATGTTTTGTGTCTTTTAAACAGGACACCTGCAATGATTGGCTGTTCCTTTGTTGTGGATCGCGAGTATTTTGGAGAAATCGGACTGCTTGACCCAGGCATGGAGGTCTATGGAGGAGAGAACATTGAGCTTGGTATGAGGGTAAGTGAGGTCCTGACCAAAGCCATATTTGTGCACTAATGTTATTATTTGCCTTAAATAAGCAAAGAATGGCAGTAGAGACAAAGAAGTGTCTGCCTTGTTAATTTTGTTCTTTTGAGACATTCACAGACCAGTGTATTCTCGTAATTGGAATTCATTGAGCAGATTCATGAATTGTAATTTCTGAGAGGGTCTCATATATGAGACTCTCTCAGAAATTACAATTCATGAATCTGCTCACCCTTTCTGTTAATTCACAGGTGACAATATAATTAAGTCTATCTACAAAGCTTGAGCAATTGACATAAGTTTAATTACATTTCTTCATGCTTTCATGTCCAAGGCGTCATACTAGAGACTGTTTTGGGGGTAAGCATGCAGATTCCCCACTCCATCAAGGAGTAAATGCATTGCCTACAGGAAATGAAAGTACTCAGTGCCAAATTACACAGACTCAAATGCTTTAAAGGCAGTAGAGTACAAAGAAAGTAGATTCCTGCAGCTGCAGCCCTGAGAGAAATTTCATGGCCCACATGGTCTGTGAGCCTGTGGAGAATTGAACTTGTTTAAATTCAGAAACTGTTCTTTCTGTAGGGTGTCGAATATCCTTGGAAGATTTGCATAATTTGGATAAAAATCCTTTAATTCGTTTTAAAGATTCAGTACCAGTGTTGGTTGACAGTAAAGTATTTTCAGCCTGAAGATAGATTGAACTATAGAGACGAATAGTATTGTTTGAAATGTCTAATTGAAGGTGGTTTAAATTGTCTGTTTGTTAAGTCTCAGTGACAGTTGATACAATAGCAGACTGAGTCACTTGTGGATTTCTTTGTAAGTAGTTTCCTGTCATGTTGTACTTTCTCTTACATACAGTTGTCAGTCTCAAAATACCAAAATCAGCATCAACAGTGTTGCTGAAAGGTCAGAGGCATTGTTTTTCCGTTATTTTCAATTGATTGGTATTGATTGAAATTGCACAGTGACTATTTGCACCCCAATAGTCTGGAGACTAGTGCACATGTTCTGATATTTTGCGTAGCTGCTTATGTGCCGATACTTGGTTTTAAAGACATATTTGTTTGCTTTTTGTACTATAAATTATAAAGTATTGAGTTTGGTCAGACATATCCTGGCTGATTTAAGCAGCAAAATAAGACTTGATTTTTTTTTTTTTTTTATTGTAAGTTGTTCACACATTTATGAATATTTTATGGGCCACTTTTGAGAAGTTTCTGTAAATTTTTTATTTTATTTTATATTATATTTATTTTTTACTATTACAGTTTTTCTCAGTCACTTTGTTGCATTTCTCACATCACTATTTACATTTGCACAACAGTTAAAGCAGTTCTCAAAACAATTAGTACAAACTGCAAAACATAGTTGATAACCTGCAAAAGCATGTCACTTGCTCAAAATGGATAGCTCATTCCTCAAAAGCAAGTATTCATGTCAATGAAAGTGTCAGTGTCATCAAGATGAAACGTCCTGATACCATTGTTTATGAACAAGATAGTCAAATGGCTTTGTCATGTTTTCATTATGACAGTTTACTCTGTAGATGTTTTCCAATGCAAAAAAGTCAGATCTTGGTGACACTAATGCTCAAGACAGCACTATATACTATTTGCACAGCCATTTGAAAAATACAGTAAAGTTAAACATTACTGTATTTAGTGAGGTAACTGAGAACAAGACACTGAATATGTATGTTTCACATTTTTACTGCATATGCTCTTTGCTATTTTAATTTGTTCACAGCATTGTGCAAAAGAAAAAATACACCCTTATTTACAACAAACATAAACTCCCTTTGGGTAGAGCTGTGCACAACTGGAAACAATATTGCAGTACATATTGGAACTGAACATACAACATACATAGTACTGTAATCATTCATGCACATCCAGACGTTCCTCTCTGTCTGAAAGCTGAAATTCACCTGAGAGAATTTTTTCAATTTAGGAGACATAAAAAAAAAATAAAAAAAATAAAAAAAGATTTAAATTTTTTTTTTTTTTTTGCTTGACAGAATTTGACAACTAGTTCAACATTTTTGTATGTAATGACTCAAGCAATGAAATGAGGACTATTAGTTTTATATGGAATGACTATTCAGCATTCACAAGTATAGTTAATTTTGACTGACATGACATAAGCAAATGATAATGTTATAAAACAGCAGAGAGTTGTATGAAAGCAATTTATGCATGTCCAAAAGCATTTGCAATTTGTTGAAAGGAATGAGAAACTGCTACTATGATGTGCACAAATGACTAAATGTTGTGGAGTTGGAACTAACTGTTGTGAAAATGTAAATAGTGATGTGAGAAATGCACCAAAGCGACTGAGAAAAACTGTAAAATACATTTTAATAAAAAGATTTCTGACCCCAGTTTGAAATCCCCAGGTCTAGTGGGCTTAAAGACAACAAAGACAGATAGTTTAGCCAAAAATACAATGTTCTGTCATGAAACTCTAGATAGTGCAGGCTAATAGGTCCTTAACTTAATCTGCTTGCAATCACATCATTCTCTATAGGGCACAGATGATTGGTTCCTACCGTATCAGTAGCCAATGAGCTCGCTGCTCAACCTTCAAATACTTGGTTAGCATTTTCTGTAAAAGCTGCAGCGCGCATCATAAAACCTCCACCTTCCCCAGCTCCACCTGTATAGATCAGCAACGGGTAATTCATAAAGGATATTTTGTACAGCAGCAGCATGTCTTACTTGCTCACAGCAAAAAGTGGCACAGGCTTATCCCACTCTATCCTATTTTACCGTAAGCATGTGATCTGCATGTGTCCCTAAAATTTGGGACAGCCCAGCAGACAATGTGAATTCCATTTGTTCCTTACATGCTGCAGAAGGTTTATTGTAACAGAAAAAAATGAGAGAATAGCCAGTTTTGCAAATGCGTCCCAGCTTTGAAATAAACCAAATGCTTACTGATGCCGAACACAGTGATGGAACGTGATCCTTCTCAGCCTCTGATTAATCCTCCGAAGCTGATGCAGCTCATTCAAGAGGAATAACGTTTGACTGACAGCAACATATTCAATAATTAACCTTATGCCACACCAAACAGACAACCTCAGTTCACTTCTTAAAGAGATTCAGAGGTGGGGAGTCGAAGAGAAGACATTGTAGAGAAATTGGCACTGATTAAATAGGTAATATGAAGACTAAAAAACATTAGGAAATATGTGCAGCGGTATGATGGGAGTTTAATTTGTGTGAAGTGTACCAAATGCCCACAAGGGAAATTAAAACTGCTTTAAAGTGGCTCAGAAAGAGCTGAATTGACACTTGCAGCCCAAAGTAATTGCATTTTAGTGTATATCAGTTAAATCTTATCCTGAATTGACATTTAGCTCTTTTACCAATGCAAGTAGGAGTTCATATGCTGGGGAAAGGGGACTCACAGGGATCCGTTGAGTGGTATTTATGAGGATTATCAACAAATTTGTTTACTTTCTTTACCAACTGTACATTTTTGGACTTTGTGCCTTTAATTTACATGTATGCACTTAGCAGATACAGTTATTTGAGTGACACTACTGAACTGACAGTGTGTGAAGATGCAATGCGGCACAAAATGCTGTAGTGAAATGTTGTATTATAGTGTGATATATAAACATTAGGGCTGTCAAAATTAATTTGTTTATATATAACTGAAATATCACTTTTTTGTTGTTTTGTCTTCTTCAGTATTGTCAATGATTTAAAAAATGAACTATGGCAATAGATGGAGATATATTTTAAAAGATTTATATAGATTTCACAATTTTCTGCTGTCTTTTTTCCTGCTTTATTCAGGTCTGATGAAACTAATGGCGAACAAATTCGGCGAGACTCTGTTGCTCAGATACAGAGCCAATTCTGCAGAACCTTTTTTAATGATTCAAAGGACGTAATGAGATGGATTTCATGTAGAATCGCATGTAAAACATAACCTGAACAGAGGCTAAAGCAGCAAGTCAGACCTCCAGTGACTTTTGTCCTTGCTTCAAACCTTCCAAAAGGGAGCAATTTTTTCATTATGAACAGAGGCGAGCAGGTCTTTTCCATCTGTGGTTGCTTCACTTCACACCCACACACACACATACGTATGCTGTAAGGCAAATATAAAACAAACCAGTGAAGAGAGAGAAGGAAGATGACCTTTGGATCATGTTGGGGAATTGTAAAGCTTTTAAATTTTTCTGAGCAGCATCTTCGCTTGAGGTTGTATTGTACATTCACAATTGGTTTGCCCTTTGGTCAATCGAATGCAGCTTTAATGGACTCAAAGGCATATATTTTGTCCTGTTGATATGCGCTATGGGAAGCTGCTCGATTTCTGAGAGTCTTTCTCTCGTTGCTTTATGTAGATAGATGGAATTCATTTGCATAACTAACTAGTGACTATGGATCAGTGCAGCTTTTCTCTTTAATTGGGTTATTGGGGGAATTTTGAAAACTGGCTGAGACACGGAGACAGAAAGCTTTCTTTAGGAGCACATTCCCCCGTCTGTGTGTATTATATATAAAAAGATCAGCAGACTCTGAAATGTTTACAATATCAGAACTCTTTAAGAATCCTAGACATTTCAAGGTAATATCACAACCGATCTGATATAACCAGCTGGACGACAAATAACTCATCATAACTGGAATGTAGTCTGATTTGTTTTAAAAGGGTCAATCATGAGCAAATACTTTTTCCTGACATTTTTATTTTATTTTGTATTTTATTTCAATATGGTATTACTGTAGAAATATTGCAAATTGATGCCTTATTTGGTTTTGAATCATGTTAGGTTTGAACTTAAGTTTAACAGTTTTGAAAAGAGTATGTAAACGTGAAAATTGGCCTGTAGGTACATTGATTTATTTTTATTTTTATTTATTTTTTTGGTGGTGGTGGTGGCTGTCTAAGTGAGAAAACAGTTTAAAAAATGTAAATAAATAGTCGTTGGATGCATTTTGTGACAAAGCAATGATAAATGATACACAATTTTGTTCGCATAGAAAGCTGTTGTGTTCACTGTGTGAAGAGTGACCTAAGTATTGAGAAATTCATTCACATCATTGAATTTAACTTGCAAACTGTATTGGACTTGACAGTGAACTATAAAAACATTAGTAAGAGTGGCTGCTCATTTTACATGAAGGTTTACATAGAAGTCTACAGTATTTTTTCCTCACTAAAAAAAGTTTAACACCATATACATTTTAAAGATGATTGCCATTAAAGTAGAGCAGCAAAAATGTTCAGTTTTATCTCAGTTACTTAAGTTTCTTTACCATAATATTTTCGTATACACATCCATATTTACTTTTTTATTTTATTTTTTATTTTCTTATTATCATATTTCTATTGTATTATCTTTTATAAATTTTTTTTATTATCATTCTTTTTTATGTTTTGTGAATGCTTTTTGCTGGACAAAAAGTTATGTCCGCACAATTTGGCATGTTGCATTGCGTTATCACAAATAAAAATTGACTCCAAGCACAACTACGCAATATGCTTTTAAAATCTTTAAAATAAGAAAAAGAAAAGATGTTTAAAAAAAAGGGTGAAGATGTCAATTTTCCTTGCCTCATAGCCTAATTTGTATTAAATTTGTCTTATAAGTCTTATAATGAATATATTGCTTGACAGCTGACAAAACTAATAATATGGCACAGAAATCTCGTAAGGAGCTGAGCCAAGGAGTTGTTTGTTCCAATGTTTCCCTCACTGTACAATCTGAATTTATTTTCTCCTCTGAGGCAAAATTGAGCTTTATAATTTCCATTAGGCTTAGTTCACCCTTCAGATCTGCGAACTCATTTGACCTCCCCTGTTCTGTGTTTAGTGAAGAGAAAGGAGATGAGATATGCTGGTGCTCTTTGGGGGTGCTTGGCTCCGTTATGGCTCGTATGAGGTTTTTGATACATCCCACAGATCATGCAGTTTCAGAGGACTGGTTCTCCGGGGATGCGAAGTGTCTACGTGTGTGTGTGCGTGGGTATATTCTCCCTCCGTGTTGTACTTGCTCATCAGTGTACACCTGTACCAAGAGAGCTAGTAATTTTGTGCTTCAGTTGAGGCGCCAAGTTTTGACAATTTGTAAAATGGAAGGAATGGATGGCTGTTCTTCTTTTCATGGTGGCTTTCTCTCAGCTTGGCGCTCTCAGCTGGGGCGGCCTGAGTACTCTAGCAGCTGGCACCGGGAGGGAAAAGACTACAGCTTATCAAACACATATAAAAGGAAAAGAGCAAATGTCAAGAACTTCAGAATTTAGAGTAAGAGCTTGTAAAGCAAAGAAAAGATGGCATGAGTTGAATTTTAAATAGTTTCTTCTAGAACTGGTGCAACTGTTCACAGACTTATATCGTCATATTTTAATCATATGCTACAAATGCACATATACTTTAAACATAGAGAATATTGATAGACATAGAATATCATGAATACTTAACTTTGCTACTTCTGATACTGTGGTGGTAAATATCAATTGAGGAACCTTCAAATAACCGTTCAAAAGCATCATTACTGCAGTCTTCAGTGTCACATGATCCTTCAGGAAATCATTCTAATATGTCAAAAACAGCATTTATTTTAAATAGAAACCTTTTGTAACTATAAATGTCTTTACTGTCATTTTTAATCAATTGAATCTGTCCTTGCTGAATAAAAGTATTAATTTCTTTATTTTATGTCCCGCATTTTTAACAGATGTGTATGCCACGGTGTGTATTACAAAATATATTTTATTATTCAGGTAGCTAGCTATGAGAGCATCAACTGTAGCTCAGAAAGATTTTCTCCAAACTGTTGCTCTGGTATGACAAAAAAAAAAAGTTTCAGTAGACCAAAAATTCCAGACAACATGAGCTGTGGAAATTATTCAGTGATCTAGGAGCTTAATACAGGTTTTTACAGCGGATGCCATGGAAAACACGGAAAGTCTATTCCTCACATCCTCGCTTTCATACCTGTCATGGCGCTGCTCTGAATAAGGTCTATAGTGCCCCTAGTGGCAGTTTTAATTAAATATATATGTGCTTTCTGAAGAACTGTAGAGTTGTGAGATTAATAGCGATCATTTAATTCTACTGACCACCATAGTTTTCGACAGAAATAATAATAAGAAATAAAAAACAAATCTCCACATAGATTTGTCTATTCTCTATTGCGACAGAAAAACGTAAAAGTTTGTTCTTGTATCTTTCTGCAGAGTTTCTCCCTGCTATTTTTGCCTTTATCTTGCTCACATGGGAAATGAAGGCTAATGTTCTCTGAAAACTGCTTAGCAATGAGGAAAAGCTCTGCACAAATAAATCTGAATGCAATTGAACCTCTAGTGGGTAGAAAAACAGATGTTAACTTAGTACAAAGTGAATCATTTCTAGATAGCATTTTAATAATTTGTTTTGGCTTCATAACTGACATAGGTTATTTACAGTCAATTATTTTATTTTGCAAAAAAATTTCCCCCAGTTTTTTTTTTTCTCTCTCACAGCTCAAATGGGTCATACATGAAATTGTACAGCTGCCTGTATATATTATAAAGAAGGTCCCTCACAAGGGGATCGTCATGGTGGGGGGTCCTTGTCCCCAGATAGTTAGCAACCCCTTATTCAGAATATTGGGTCTTAGCGTGCTTGCATTTGTTTGACAGTTAAAGCCAAGCCTTGATTTATGATATCTAACATCCCTGAGCTTAAACTTTACATTAACCTTCAAACATCACTGCATTATATATCATCACATGCTCTGCCTGAGAAGATTGTTTTTCCTGCTACGCTCCAAGAACTCCACTGCACACCACCTTCACTAGTGGCTTAGACATGTAATGTGAATTGGAGCAAACATTTACTGTATCAGCCTTGAACAGGAACCATAAACCTTCATTTACATCAAAGGATTAAGTCATATTTGAATGCCAGAGTGTAAATTCTTCTTTTTTATGTGACATTATGATAAGTTCGTGCCATCATCCAATCCTATTTCCTTATGTCATGTTTATCTTCTTCATGTCTTGGCAAAAACTATTACTATGCAACTCAATTCAAACAGTTTAAAGATCCTCGGCAAACACAGTTAGCGACGACTGAGGGGGAAATGATAATTCATTTAGTAAAGCTCACTAGCAGAAATGCAGCCAATGCATCTCATCCTGTCCTGGGAGGGAAAATGAATATGTAATTGGAATCTTAAAAGGATTTTTTTTTTTTTTTTTTTTTTTTTATAATGTCCCCAAAGGGCACAATAGAAAAGTCGATTATCCAATTCGAGTTGCTCACAGTGGACATATGCTTTCAGGCTCAAGGCTTCTCTTTCATACTCCAGTAGCCAACACGTCTAGCCAGATTTATCCTTCCTGTCCAAGTATAAGCTCAAAAAGTTTAATTTGGGTGTTGTTTAATGGCATGCATATTTATACGTGTTATTTTATACCAGTATAGTATTTATGCATATTTTGAATTAGATTTTATCTTTATATTTATGTTTTTATTTAAGTTTAGTTTAAGTTTAAGTCATTTTGTTATGTGCTACAGTCATTTTTATTAGTTCAGTGAGTTTCTAAGGCAACGTTTAAGTTTTTAATTTAGTATTTATACCCCTGGTTGCTTAAAGTAATAGTTCACTTCTGTCATCATTTACTCACCCCTCAAGTTGTTTCAAAACCTGTATGAATTTCTTTCTTCTGCTGAACACAATAGAAGATATTTTTAAGAATGTCGTTTACCAAACAGTTGATGGACCCCACTGACTTCCATAGTAGGATAAAAATATTATGGAAGTCAATGGGGTACATCAACTGTTTGGTTACCGACATTCTTCAAAATACAGTATCTTATTTTGTGTTCAGCAGAGAGAAAGAAATTCATACAGGTTTGAAACAACTTGAGGGTGAGTAAACGATGACAGAATCTTCATTTTGAAGTGAACTATTACTTTAAGCCTAGTCCCAGACTAAAATTATTGAGCTGTTTTAACTGAAAACAACTTGCACTGCCATATCTTAAAATATGTCAGTGTCATTGTTTTGTTTTAAGATGCAAACCAGTAATTATTTTGTAGCATTTCATTAAAAGCTACTTAAACATCCTAATTGAACTAAGGCCTAATAATTGCTTAATCTAAGCCCTGTCTGTGAAACTGGACCTTATTTTGTTTTATTTCAGCTTTATTTCAATTAACAAATATGTTGGTTTATGCTGACTAGCTTCTGTTTCTGCCAAAATACCACAGTTGCTATGGTTATCTTAAAGTAAAATCATAGTAAATGATTATGGGACTCTTTCAGGTTTCCTTTTTGGTTGACACTGATTTCCAATACCAAGTTCCCACAGTTTTACTGTAATAATTGTATTTACTGTGGTATTTTGGCTGAAAGTATGGTCAGTTTAGTAAATTTTTTTGTGTGCTGTTCACCTTAACCTTAGGCAGCAGAATTTTTACAGGGAAACCTTTTTGGGGTAATGAGACATGGAGCCCTATCATACAACTGGCGCAATGCAGCGCCAGGCATGACGCAAGTGTTTTTTGCTAGTTTCAGCCCGACGCAGTTATCATTTTCACGATCTGCACCACGTTGTTTGAATAGCAAATGCACTTGCACTCATTTGTGCGCCCATGGGCGTGCTGTCCTGAAAACAAGGTGTGTTCTGGCGCATTGTTGGCGCATTGCTATTTTGAGGCAACTGAAATAGACTGCGTCATTGACCAACTGAAAAGTGGCCTAAAGTCAATGGCGCAATTAGTTGTTTTGTTATTTAAAGAGCACGTTAGTAATATGCGCTTATAGACCCACCATTTTTCCCGTCGTTAAACTAGCAAAAGTGGATTCGGAAAAGCAAGTGCACTTGTGCTGTGCGCTTTAGACCATGCGCTTAGATTGTTAAAATAGGGCCCTTGATGTCAAAATCATTTTTAGTAGCTTTTTGAAATCTCAGTTTGAATTACCGTGGCACTTTTATCTATCTACTGGTCTGACAGCATTAAGTCATGGCCTCTTATTGCTATTTTTATCATTGTAATGATCATCAATAGCGGCTGATCATTGAAACAGAAAGCACAGGCTGGCAAGAGGGTCCAATTAAATTAGCCAGTGCTTGATCTGAACCATACATCACATAAAACCGTCTGATATAATTAACGTGATTAAAATAATATATGGCAAAGCTTTGTCTGTTCCCTGTCATAGGAAGAATGGGAAAGAGAGTGAGACAGAGAATATAATGCTCTGGGAGCGAGAGAGGAGGAGCGGAATTTTCTCAAAGGGTTGGGATGTGTCTCAGAGGATAAGATGATGTAACGTTTTTTTTAAAACAACTGAAAATACATCACTCAAACACTGTCCAGACGTGGTTGATAAAGAGTTAGAGGGAGGAGTTAATGAATTGCACTAGCTGATAGCACCATTATTTTGCTTGTGCTTTTTGAATTGTTTTAGCACACAGTTCACTAAAGGAATTATGCAAATCATGTAACTGCAAACGCACCCACAAAATCTGGGCTGAACGCATTTTGCTCACCACAATTGCCAATCTTCAGGGGTTGGTTCTGATAGCTGTAGGTTTTTTGGAAATGCCTGATTAAACTGGATTGCAGATGGTTTGTAAACAAGAAATACAGAAAACATTCTCCCTGTGTAGTGCTTTCCCCTCAAATACAGCTTTCAAGTACACTCAACTCAAAAGTTTGGGGGTCATACTTTTTAATACTTTTATCCAGCAAGGGTGCATTAAATTGTGACAGTGACAGTAACAGTAAACAGTAAAAAGTGACAGTAACCAAAAAAATGCTATATTAAATAAAATGCTGTTCTTTTGAACTTTCTATTTAACAAAGAAGTTTTCAACTGATAATAATAATAAGAAATGTTTCTTGACAGCCAAATCAGCATATTAGAATGATTTCTGAAGGATCATGTGACACTGAAGACTGGAGTAATGATGCTGAAAATTCTGCTTTGCCAATACAGGAATAAATTACATTTTACAATATATTACAACAGTTATTTTAACTTCTAATAATATTTCAAAATATTACAGTTGTTACTGTATTTTAATCAAATAAATCCAGCCTTAAAATACTTCTTTCCAAAACATAAAAAAATATCTTACCAACCCTAAACTTTTGAACACTAATGTAACATATATTGTCATAACACTGAGTTTGGTGGTTAAAATTACGTGCAATATTTACAGCAATTTTTATTTTGTGTTGATTTTATTTTGTATTTTTTGTTCATTTAATAATTGATTCTTTTTATACTTATTATATTTTCTTCCTGGCTTTAGCTCCTTACTGTTGTACTGCCACCATCTTGTTCTGCATGTGTTTTTTGACCTTGATGCCTCTTCTCCAGACCGCTTAATTACGGCAAAAAAAAAAAAAAAGAAAAAAAAAAAAGTGGAACTCAGTAATGACAATCCCTCCCTCTCGGCATGAGGTAAATGTGTTTCTGTCAGTGCTGTTCAACAATCATCATTTCATCAACATGGCTCCTGAGTCCAAAGAGAGTCTGATTTGTTTTACTAAGGAGCTCTGCAGGAAGACGTGCAGGAACGTGACCTGCATGCCACTGACCTACCGTCCCTTCAATCATACCAAATCACTCCCGCTTGTAAGAAAAGAAGGTCAAATCTAAACAGTAAAAGAGACCATTTTTATTGAGGACATCTTACATAAATGCTATTATTTATTCAGTGATACCCTGTCATTCAGAAGCAAGCATAAAAAACAGAGGTTATAGCTGGATATGAAAGAAACCACTGAAATGCATTGCATCGACTCTCTTTAAACACTTACTTATGCAGAGCTGAATATTAAATATTTGATAAAAAATGCCTTGCTAACAAAACGTGTGGCATATGCATCTGTGTGTTTTCTTTAAATATTTAAATATTTTTAAATTTCTACTTCCTTTAGTGTGTAATGTTGCTGTTTGAGCATGAAAAAAGGTCTGCAAAGTTACAAAGACAACTCCAAAGGGAGTTATTCTCTATATCAGTAAGCACTGTTTCTGAACTCCCTGAAACGCCTCAATTGTATTCTTGAGTTTTCTTCCGAGAATGATCACATCACAATATTTCATTTAAATAAATCCTGGCCAAGGTATATGCAGAAAAAGGGACGAGGCCTGGTTGAGTTGCGTTAGTGTGTTGAAACTCGTGGTTATGGTAAGGGGCGTGACATTTCCCAAACATGCTAGAAGCAGTTGACCACCTGACATGTATGGTTATATGTACTCTTGTATGTAAATGATTTTCTTGTTAAAATGCAAAAAAGAAAATAATAATAATAATAAAAAATAAAAAAAGCTTCTTATGCTTTTCATAAGAAGAGGCTTCATAGAGACTGGAACTAATCAGGGGTGCGTTTCCCAAAAGCATCGTTAGCCAACTATGGTCGCAAGTTCTGTCATTATCAACATAGTTCAACGAGTCAGTGTTTCCCGAAACCATAGTTCTAACGAACATTCGCAAACAGCATCGCAAAGTTGTGTGGTTGGAACAACAGATCTCGAGCTGTGGTTAGAAGCATAGTTACTTGTTTGCATGCCATGTGGACTCAATAAATCCTCATCTTGAGCCAAATCAGCAAGCTAACATTCAGTACAATCTATATCTTTTATTTAGAATACATACAAATGCCATTTACGTCTTTTAGTTTGTCAAGAGATTTAAAGCGACGTTTTTGAAGACTGCGCATGTGCGAACGTGCTCTAGTATGTAAGAACGAGCCTATGATTGAATCTGGAAATAAAGCAAAATAACTGAGAAAAATGAGAAATAGTCCTCAGATGCCATGTCTGTAATTTATCACATAACATCTAGCATTAATTCGATCTCAAACAGATTAATTAAAAGAAGTTATTACTCCACCACATGCGTGACATCATTAACCAACGTGGTTGAATGTCTAATTTGCAACATATACAGTTTTGGGAAACAGTCGTGACTAGCTAGTTAATTTCTTCAACAATGCATCGTCGGTACTATGGTAGTTAAGCAGAGTTACATCGTTGTACGGGAAACGCACCCCAGAGCGTTTCCGACAGACTGGAAAGAGAGGTGCTGCAATAATGTAAAATGTGTTAAAACATTTTTTATAATAATGTTTTTTAAACATTCAAGCATGAAAATCTAAACCCTAAAAACAAAATCAAGACTTTGTAAAGGGGCATAATGTGGCCTCTTTAATGTATTAATGTATTTCCTATTGAAGTTGCAGTGGGACATTTAAAGCTTGACAACAGACGAAAGCCGTAAAGACAACAGGCAAACCATGATTTGATGTTCTGATTCAGAAGGTAGTCTTTATTTAAAGGGAATGCAACATTCTCATTCTAAGAGCATCTTATTTGACAAAAATTAATATGCCTCTCCAAACAAGTTATTCATTTTTTATTTTTTGGGTTCAATGAAAATTAAAATTGAATTTTGTCAACATTTAGAAGTGCATTAGCATATAGATAACCTTAATGCTAACTCCTATTTTGATGGTTTTTATCTTAGAATTGTAATGTAGGTCATTCGACTTCCTTCTCAGAGAATGGGCAGTCTCTTTACACAACTCCAATCCAAACAGTGAGGGCTAACAAGTTAATTTGTTGTCTTTTGTCTGTTCCGTGACTGAAAGTAGGCTTTTATTGAGCTTGAACAAAGCATACAATGGAGTATTCATTTTAGAGAGAGAGCAGGAAAAAGTTAGACCTACAGCATGTGTCATCTGGCAGTAAGAACATAACAGGATTCTACTACTGAGATTGATTTTGTACACCAAGGTTGCACTATGGATCAGTGGTGCTGAAGTTGAAAGTATTTCCACTGCTAATGAAAGTCAGTGAATGCATAGCTAGTTCCATTAATGTCACGGTTAGTGGAAGACAGAGGACCGCAAGCTCTCAAAGCGAAGGAGTGCAGAAGAGATGTAGTGCACTTCTACTATAGTATTTCTCAATCGTAAAGTCACCAAAGATGCAAATACAGTTCAAAACAAAAAATTTCAGAAAAAAAAAATAAGATGCATTATATTATTTAACTGATTTACTCCTAATTTGGTTTTGTTTGGGTTTTTTTCCATCACAGTTTCCTATTTTCTCACTTGATTGGTTCTAGTGTTGCTTGTTTTTCATTATTTCTGTGTATTTGTGCATGTACAGTATGTTGTTCTCCCTTTATTTGTCTAACTTCTTTTAATCAAACATATTGATTTCATTCATTTTCTCTTCAATTAGTTCTAGTTCTATAGATTTTTCATTTATATTATAGATGTTTGTCCATTTAGAGGACTCTTAAATGAAGGAAGTGGGCTTGTAAACTACCGTTCAAAAGTTTGGGGGTGGTAAGGTTTTTTAATGATTTTGAAAGAAGTCTCTTATGCTCACGACTGCATTTATTTGATCAAAAATACTGTAAACACTGTAATATTGTAAAATATTATTACAATTTAAAATAACTATTTTAATAAATTTAAAATGTAATTTATTCCTTAAATAATTGAAAGTGCCATCACTCCAGAAATCATTCTAATATGATGAATTTGGTCCTCAAGAATTTTTTTTATTGTTATTATTATTATTATCATTATCATTATCAATGCTGAAAACAGTTGTGCTGCTTAATATTTTTGTGAAAGCCATACTTTTTTCAGGATTCTTTGATGATTAGAATGTTCAAAAGATTTGCATTTATTTGAATGTTTTGTAATAGTGCATATCTTTACTGTCACTTTTGCTACATTTAATGTATCCTTACTAGAAAAAAAGTATTCATTTCTTCTTACTGACCCCAAACTTTTGAACGGTAGCATATATCATAACAGAGGTCATTT
This sequence comes from Leuciscus leuciscus, assembly GCF_965113295.1. Taxonomy (NCBI): domain Eukaryota; kingdom Metazoa; phylum Chordata; class Actinopteri; order Cypriniformes; family Leuciscidae; genus Leuciscus; species Leuciscus leuciscus. The sequence continues at coordinate 43,270,186 of NC_138729.1, forward strand.
AGCCTACATATAGAACTCATAGACTTTTCAGGAAAAACTTCATGATTGATTCTAATGGCCATAATGAGGGTAGAACATTTTTATTTTAAACTTTCACTGTTTTTGGTGCAAAAGCCTTTGACCAAGTGCTAAAAAGTGTAGAATGTGTGGTCTTTTCAAGTCTAGTAGAGCTGCTATTGTTGTTTAACATATTTCTGTTTTAAAGCACAAGGATGCCATAACCAGTACTGTAATGTTAATAGCCAATTATTAATCTACATATGTTCGTTTGTAAGAAGCCGGCCTCTCAGGTCAGCAGACCTTCTGTATCTATGAACAGAAAAGCAGTTTCAGCAACGTTTCCTTGAACTTTCTTGTGCCCCTGTCATCACTGAAGAAGCAGCTTGGCTCTGGTTTATAATGGCCCAATTTCCAAAGTTATCAAGACAAATTTCATTAAAGTCCCCCTGCAGTCGATAATTTTATCACTTAAAACTCATCTTTGATCACCAAAATTACATATTAAACGTTTTTTTCCTTGAAGAAAATCTTCATGCCTTAAAATAGCTTGAATGTAACTCTACACCCTTGCCTGATTTAGTATACACATTTCTATGAATATGCAAATTAGCCCCGTCTCCACTCACTCACACCAGCTCAGAGATCTGAGAAAATACTCATGGTGTTGACTTATGAATTTCCACATGGTTTGTCTTAAAGCATATTAAAAACACCACATAGTATAAACAACATTAAAAGCTGGATTGTCACCACAGGGGGGTCTTTAAGTTACTACAACTTAATAAAAAAAAAAAAAAAGAAATTAGTGTTTAAATGCACAATATTAAGTTTATGTAATGATCAACAATATGTCAACAGAACTTAAAAACTGTTTGCAACTTAAAAAGTTTAATTAAATCAGTAAATTAGAATTTTTAAGTTCCAACCATGCATTTGTATAAGTTGTGGTAATAGTGTATTACTTTTTAGAGTGTGCATTTACTGCCTGTTTTTTAATATATTTCTATGATGTGGAGGCAGACAGAGTCAGCATATTAGTGTGACTGGTGGTCTCAGGGGAAGAACATATTTGCTCTTGTTCTTCCACACATTCATTTATCATCCCCTGTTTCTCTCATCTCAGCACGAACTAATGGCCCTTAACACTTAATTGCTGTATCAAGCAAGCTCACACACTTTCTATTATGAAGGGGGCAAACCTCATTGGGCAAGTAGGCGTCTCAAATAAAAAGCAGATCATTTTTGCAACAATATGATGTTTGGACGAGAATGTTTAGATGGCAATACATTTAACTTTTTTAATTTGCTGTAAATTGCACATCATTTGTTATGGCTATATGCTCACTGTCACAATCTGGACTGGTCTTCTCAGAAAGTCAAAACAGGTATATTGTGAAATAATATTACCATTTAAAATAACTTGTTTTTCTATGTGAATATATTTTACGATGTAATTTATTCCTGTGGAATAAAACAAAGCTGTATTTTCAGCATCATTACTCCAGTTTTCAGTGTCACATGATTCTTCAGAAATCATTCTAATATGTTGATTTAGTGCTCAGTTATTATCAGTCAGTATTATTATTATTGGTTCTTATTATTATCAATGTTGAAAACAGCTTTTGCTGCTTAATATTTTTGTTGAAACTATGATTACTGAAAATTATTATATTCGCTTTTTTTTATCTTACATGTTTCCACACAAATATAAGGCAGCACAACACTGATAATAATAAGAAATGTTTCTTGAGCTCCAAATTAGCATGTTCTGAAGAATCATGTAAAACTGGCTGCTGAAAATTCAGCATGCTATGGCAAAAATAAATTATATTTTAAAATATATTCAAATACAAGTAAGTTATTTCAAATTGTAATAATATTTCACATTCATTTCTGGTTTTACTGTATTTTTCATCAAATAAAAGCAGCCTTCTTTCAAAAGTTTTCTTTCAAAAACATTTAGGCTAATCATTCTTAATTATTCCACACTTTTGAGTGCCTGTGTAACTACCTTTATGAATCAATGATAGGAATCTTAGCATCAGTTTTGCACATGCTTGAAACTTTTGTTCACACAATATTAAGAAAAAGAAAAATAGTTTTAAATTTGTTTTACTCTCTCTATCGCAGGTGTGGCAGTGTGGCGGCAGTATGGAGGTTCTTCCATGTGCCAGAGTGGCGCACATTGAACGTACAAAGAAACCGTACAACAATGACATCGACTACTATGCCAAGAGAAATGCGTTGCGGGCAGCAGAGGTCTGGATGGATGAGTTTAAGTCCCACGTCTACATGGCCTGGAATATCCCCATGAATGTGAGTGAACGTTTTAGTAATCACCCTCACCCAACCTAATTTGTTTGAGTCTAGGCAGCCAATGGTTAATGGAAAATGATTGCTGTGATTAATTTTGTCCTGATTAATTTACTTGCGTGTCTTCTGCGCAAGGCACAGAACAAGATTGTAGATTAAGTTTGGCTGCTTGTCAGAGTCAGTTTTAATGTCGTCCTTAACGCACAGTTACAAATGCTACAGGTTTCATGCTGCAAATACATAAGCTGTATGTCAATTTAAGTTTTTTATTAAGGGCACTCTTGTACTTTGCAATTTCCAGCATTAAATTCATAAAATATACATTTAATTGGTTTAATTATGATTTGTAAACACAGGCCATTTTTCTTCCTGATATGAAAAACTGTATTGAAAAGATAATTCATCCAGAGCCAGCACTTAAGTTATTAAAAGGTTTAATTGCATTGAAGTGTTTCAGGATTGGTCTTGGTCAATAAATGTAATGAGATACTTCACCTCTTAACAGTTATATCAGACAATTTTAAAATGGAAAGCAAGTTCATAATAGCCAAGTATACATTATTAATAGTTATTCATAATGCAGTAGTGTTCAATTCCACATGGTGCATTCCTGTCTATTACAAAAGTGCCCTCACTAAGCTTGTAAATGGTCTTCAGTGCTCAATGATAGTGATGTTTATTTATAAAACACTTATCATAGTCAATACAGAATTTAGGCCTGTTACAGATTTACAGATGCAAAGCAGCGACGTACAGCAAATGCAACTGTAGTTCCATTTTGAAAGGGAACTCGCACTGCGTCAAAGCGCTAGGGGAACGCCTCAGTGTGACTGATGACTGAAAACACTTTATAAACATGACAGTCGTATTGGCCGGCGCCAGACATGACGTCATGCTCTAGCGCGACCAGGAAGTATAAAAGGGCGCCTAGAGAACATGTCATCCTCTTTTTCGTCTTCAGGGACTGGTTTACTGACACTGTGAGTATGGCAACTACAAACAAACACTTTAGGAAGTGTGCCGACCCGTGTGAGAGATTTCTCACACCTGGTGACACTCACAGCCTTTGTGTTCGTTGTTTGGGTGAAGAGCACGCGCACTCTGCCCTTGAGGGGGCGGAATGTGCGGAATGCGAGCGTTTTCCCTTGAGAACGCTCCGTTCTCATCTGTCCCTCTTCTCGAGTGAGGAGGGACAGTACTCTTTGCCCCGCGGTTCGGGTCCCTTTCGCGCTGAGGCCGAGAGGAGACTAAGATCGTGGGGATCACAGAGGGATCTCACCGACGAGTTTGAGAGAGGAGTGCATCTCTCGCACTCGTTGGAGGGTGACGAGAACGAGCTGTTGATGCGCTCACTCAGGCATCCCCGGACCCAACAGCCAGTGCTCTACTGGCTTCAAGCCAAGACGAGCAGGAGGAGACTGGAGCGGGTGAGGATACTGAAATGCTTGAACCTGCCCAGTCTCTCTGCCCCGCGTATGCAGATTGGTGGAGGTGATGGAGCGCGTCACCGCCAGGCTCAACTTGCCATGGCAGCGCGTCAGAGAGGAAGCCGCTCGCGGAAGGCTTGACGAGCGCTTTCTCTCTGGCCACACCCCACCAACCCCGGTGAGCCTTCCATTCCTTCCCGACCTCCACACTGAGGTCGTGAAGGCATGGAAGAACCCGTACTCCTCTCGCATTCACTGCTTCCAACATGCCAGCTATTCAAATGTGGAGGGAATGCGAGAGCACGGGTATGTGTCGATGCCTCCCGTCGAGGAGACCTTTGCGAGCTATCTCTCGCAGGGGAAGGCATCGACACTAAGAGCTCCAACCCTGCCATCTAGACCCCTCCAGACTACATCTCGTCTGAATGGCAGGGCATACGCGGCGGCAGGTAAGGCTGGTGCTGCACTGCACACGATGGCAGTGCTGCAGGCGTACCAGGCTGACCTGCTGAGGGACCTGGATCAGGGCCAGGGTCTATCCCCTGATGCGGTAGCTGAGTTGCGCTGCAACACAGACCTGGCTCTCCGGGCCACCAAACAGACGGCTACTGCGATCGGACGATCGTTTGGCGGCCATGGTGGCCATGGAGAGGCCTCTGTGGGTGAACTTGGCTGGTATCGGGGAGAAAGAGAAGACCTTTCTCCTTGATGCCCCAGTTTCGCCCTCTGAGCTCTTCGGGACCTCCGTTGAGGTGGTGGTCGGTAGGTTCAGGGAGGCGAAGGCGCACTCAGCGGCATACAGATCTTGTATACCGCGCCGGTCCGGGCCCGCACCCAGACAGCCCGGGGGTCCTGGCCCGTATCGTTCTGAGGATCGCAGACAGGGCCAGCGGGACTCAGTCGCCACTCGCGCCCCTCCTCCTGGCAGGAGCAGGTCAAAGAGACAGCACGAGTCCAGGAGGAAAAGGCAGGATGTCAGGGAGGTGAACAACCAGGCCAGACGAAACCAGCGTCCTGGCAGAGGCAGGTAATCGCCTCCTTCCCTGTACACACCCTCCTTTCTCTCCTTCCCCCTTCTCCACCATAACATCAGGTCATGAGCCGGACCGATGATGATCTATTCTGACGGTCTACCTCAGGCTCTCCTACAAAAAAAAAATATATATATATATATATAAAATAATATATGTGCTAAGCTAACCTAACTCTATGTGCTAGGCCTCCTCTCCTTCAAGAGTAATCATGCTGTGGCCTCCATATACACAGCCGGTAGAGCGTGGAAGGGGTCCTTCCTCGTTTCTGAGGAGTCATTGGACCCGTCGCTCCTGAGCTCTGGTGGTAGCCGAGTTAAGCTCTCCTGACTACATGTGTTAGGCCTCCTCTCCTTCGAGAGTCTTCATGCTGAGGCCTCCATATATACATGTTCCAACTATACAGTTTGGCGGTTCTGGTCTGTACTCTAGCATGTGTCAGGCTTCCTCTCCTTCGAGAGTCATCCTGCTGAGGCCTCCATGCAAACAGCATTTAGTGGGAGTTGAGAAGTGGCCCCTCCCTCTCTGAGGGGGTGCTTTAGGCCCTTCACTCCATGAGCTCTGATGGTCGCCAAGCTAGCTCTCCTAACTATCTGTCAGGCCTCCTCTCCTTTGAGAGTCATCCTGTTGAGGCCTCCATATATACAGCTCGGTAGAACATGGAAAGGGCTCTTCCTCATTTCTTTAGGAGTTTTTCGGACCCGCCGCTCCACGAGCTCTGGTGATAATCGAGCTAAGCTCTCCAACTATATGTGTCAGGCCTCCTCTCCTTCGAGAGTCATCCTGCTGAGGCCCCCACATATACATGTCCCAACTATATGTGTCAGGCCTCCTCTCCTTCGAGAGTCATTCTGCTGAGGCCCCCACATATACATGTCCCAACTATATGTGTCAGGCCTAGCTCTCAACAACTAGCTCTCCTAACTATATGTGTCAGGCCTCTCCTTCGAGAGTCATTCTGCTGAGGCCTTCATGCAAACAGAATTGCAGGCGGAGCTTGAGAAGTGGCCCCTCCCTCTTTGAGGAGGTGCTCCAGGCCCCTCGCTCCCTGAGCTCTTGTTGTCGTTGACAACTAGCTCTCCTAACTATATGTGTCAGGCCTCCTCTCTTTTGAGAGTCATCCTGCTGAGGCCTCCATACATATAACTTGGTAGAGCGTGGAAGGGATCCTTCCTCATATCTTGAGTAGATATTAGACCCGTCGCTCCCTAAGCCTTGGTGCTAGTTGAACAGGCCTCCTCTCCTTTCAGAGTCATCCTGCTGAGGCCTTCATATATACAGTTCGGCTGTCTTGATCTGTTTTCTTTTAGCATGTGTCAGGCCTCCTCTCCTTCGAGAGTCATCCTGCTGAGGCCTCCATGCAAACAGCATTACAGATGGAGCTTGAGAAGAGGCCCCTCCCTCTCTGAGGAGATGCTTCAGGCCCTTTGCTCCCTTCGCTCTGATCGTGGTCAAGCCAGCTCTCCTAAATATGTGTCAGGCCTCCTCTCATTCTAGAGTCATCCTAATGAGACCTCCACATATACAGCTCGATAGAGCACGGAAGGGGTTCCTCCTCATTTCCTGAGTAGTTGTTAGACCCCTCGCTCCCTGAGCTCTGGTGGTGTTTTGAGCTCTCTCTTAACTCCATATATCCAATTTGGTTGTTGTTCCACTTTCTAGCATGTGTCAGGTCTCCTCTCCTTCGAGAGTCATCCTGCTGAGGCCTCCATGCAAACAGCATTACAGATGGAGCTTGAGAAGAGGCCCCTCCCTCTCTGAGGAGGTGCTTCAGGCCCTTTGCTCCCTTCGCTCTGATTGTGGTCAAGCCAGCTCTCCTAAATATGTGTCAGGCCTCCTCTCATTCTAGAGTCATCCTAATGAGACCTCCACATATACAGCTCGGTAGAGCACGGAAGGGGTTCCTCCTCATTTCTTGAGTAGTTGTTAGACCCCTCGCTCCCTGAGCTCTGGTGGTGTTTTGAGCTCTCTCTTAACTCCATATATCCAATTTGGTTGTTGTTCCACTTTCTAGCATGTGTCAGGTCTCCTCTCCTTTGAGAGTCATCCTGCTGAGGCCTCCATGCAAACAGCATTACAGATGGAGCTTGAGAAGAGGCCCCTCCCTCTCTGAGGAGGTGCTTCAGGCCCTTTGCTCCCTTCGCTCTGATCGTGGTCAAGCCAGCTCTCCTAAATATGTGTCAGGCCTCCTCTCATTCTAGAGTCATCCTAATGAGACCTCCACATATACAGCTCGGTAGAGCACGGAAGGGGTTCCTCCTCATTTCTTGAGTAGTTGTTAGACCCCTCGCTCCCTGAGCTCTGGTGGTGTTTTGAGCTCTCTCTTAACTCCATATATCCAATTTGGTTGTTGTTCCACTTTCTAGCATGTGTCAGGTCTCCTCTCCTTTGAGAGTCATCCTGCTGAGGCCTCCATGCAAACAGCATTGCGCAATATATGTGGCAGGCCTCCTCTCCTCTGGGAGTCATCCTGCTGAGGCCTCCATATATACAGTCGGCCGTGTGGATCTGTTTATAGCATGTGTCAGGCCTCCTCTCCTTTGAGAGTCTTCCTGCTGAGGCTCCCATGCAGACTGGCGTTGCAGGTAGAGTTTGAGAAGTGGCCCCTCCCTCTCTGAGGAGGTGCTCCAGGCCCTTCGCTCCCTGAGCTCTGATTGTCGGCGAACCAGCTCTCTTAAATATGCGTCAGGCCTCCTCTCCTTGAGAGTCATCCTGCTGAGGCCTCCATATATACAGCTCGGCAGAGCGCGGAAAGAGAGCACCTAGGGTAGCTGTACCCTAGCATGTGTCATCCTTTGAGAGTCATCCTGCTGAGGCTTCCATGCAGACAGCATTGCAGATAGTAGTACAGAATAGGGGCCCTCTCGATACAGAGAGATGTTTTTAGCCTTCCTCTGTCTGAGCTCTGCACTATGAACTATTCACATTTTGAATAATTTCTGGAGACCATGTGGGCGTAAGTGTACAGGTTTCCTCTGCTCTCTGAGTCATCCTGCTGAGGCCTCTGCCTCCCATAGGTCTAAACAGGTTGGTGGCTTCAGCATTAAGCGTGATAGCCTCCCTGGCATGGGGGTTGACTTCAGTCCCTTCAAAAGTAGCAGGCCAGGGCCCATAGGCTCTGAACCGTACTCCCTTAAAGGAACCCCCCCTCTAAAAATCGGGTTGTGGGATCCATACCTTTGAGCTGGTGCTCAAGCAGTGGCTGTAGGGAGAAATGCTACTGTTAGCCTGACGTGTAAGCAGTAAGGGGCTTTAACTTTGAGTTAATGTGTTTGTGCTTGTACAGCCATAGTTGCTAAAGCATCCCCTCAGCATGGCAGCGTGGGTATCTCGTTCCCCTAGCGCTTTGACGCAGTGCAAGTTCCCTTTCGAAAAGGTACGTCTCAGGTTGCGACTGTAATCTATGTTCCCTGAGAACAGGGAACGAGACACTGCGTCTCATCGCCATGCCTCCGGTCTGCTTTTACAGTCCCTTCAGACGAAGAAGTGGATGACATGTTCTCTAGGCGCCCTTTTATACTTCCTGGTCGCGCTAGAGCATGACGTCATGGCTGACGCCGGCCAATACGATTGTCGTCATTATACAGTGTATTCAGTCATCAGTCACGCTGAGGCATTCCCCTAGCGCTTTGACGCAGTGTCTCGTTCCCTGTTCCAATTATGGAGGAATGCATTTTATTTTTATTATTTTATTTTATTTTATTTTTCAGCATTATATTTTAGCAACTGTAGTGCTGTAGCCCTGCCAGGTCACAACTGCTGTAGTCATAGTATGATTCCAGCTATGTTTGTGTATAACATTTTTATTGCTTGACTGAATTAACTGCTAAAATGCGTTTGAAATACAGTCACTTTCATTTTTTGCTTACTGACGTATGACTTCATTGCTTCTGTTGTAAACATAAATTAAATTTAATGTCATAATAAATTGTTACCCATCATTACACACATATCAATTTAGCTTCTACATAGACACATTATAACACTAGAGAGTTGTGGCTGTATGTAAATATTTCAAGCCTCACATTGTAAGGGCTTTGTATTTTACACACTTTAATTAACTTGGCATCAAAACCTGTGAAAAATATGGATGAATACTGAAGGCTTCTCAACTGTTTGGTGCAAGCCTCTCAAATACGGGACAAACTGCATTCGGGATGCATTGAACATAGTTGTGTTTCCTGAACAACAGAACAATTTTTGTATTATACAGGATGGTTGGCAACCCTACTCCTATTAGTACTTCCACTGAGAATCAGATATTGAGTTTTAGATTCTGAGCGTGTTTTTGAATACCATTAGAAGTTCTTTGCTTCAGTCCACTGAGCACTTCTCTATGCTTACTTGAGCCCACTCGCTAGCGCTGGTAATTAAACAGATGATTAGCATGTTAGCGGCTCCTAATGAATGAACAATTGCAGTCTCCCATGACTGACATAAACGCAAACACGCACTCCTCCTGTTCTCCCTGACAATTTTCATACGGATTAGAGCTCTTTTGTTAATGTGCGATGGTCTGATGATGGAACACGGTGAATATGAAATTCAAAATGATGAATACGAACTACCAGAACCGACTGTCCTAAGCTTCATAACCAGTCCATAAAAAGCTTGAACAGTCTGTGAAGTTAACAGCAGGTTGCGGAAAATGTAATCCCATTAAATTAATAAATTAGCAGTTCTTTAATTAGCGGGCTAAATTCATAACACCATTTATTATTAGTGCGACAATAAATCCTACAACTTTTCACTTGGGGTATAGTTGATTTAACTTTTTCCAGCATGATATATATATAAAATATAATTAACGATATATAAACCTTAACTTTCTGTTGTTCTAGAACCCAGGAGTGGATTTTGGAGACGTGTCGGAGCGCGTAGCACTGAGGACGAAAATGAACTGCAGGAGCTTTCGCTGGTACCTCGAGCATGTCTATCCCGAGATGAGAATTTACAATAACACCATCACTTATGGAGAGGTAATAAAGACAAACCAACCCCTTTATGCACCTTTCAAAACAACCAAACCTTTCATAGAAATGCATGTGCTTTCATACACTATTAGTTTAATGCCTCTGTACTCCTGTGAAGAATCCATCATTCTGTTACACTTTGTTTTTGGCAGGTTTTAAAGTAATAATGTGAAGAAAGGGCCATAATAGATACAAGTTGATATTATTTATTTGACTAAATCTTTCTAAAGTAAATAACATTTTATCCTATAGTTGCCATTTCCATATGATTACATTATTTAAGCACTGCAAGTTGCATTTTTGGACTGAATGGTAAAAACTGCAGAAATATAACAGAAATTTAAAGGTAATTGGTTTCCATAGCAACAGTGTAGCAAGCATTGGGATTAGCTCCAATTTCCTCATAATGAGATTTAATGAGGCCCTTATTAACTTTAGAGTGTGTGTGGGTTGAGGGAGGGAGGAAGGGAGGAGTGTGTGTGTGTGTGTGTGTGTGTGTGTGTGTGTGTGTGTGTGTGTGTGTGTGTGTGTGTGTGTGTGTGTGTGTGTGTGTGTGTGTGTGTGTGTGTGTGTGTGTGTGTGTGTGTGTGTGTGTGTGTGTGTGTGTCTGTGTGTGTCTGTGTGTGTGTGCGTGTGGGTCAGCTATACCCAAATATCCCCACAAGGACGGCAGTAATGGAAATCTTTGACCTTGTGGGGACATTTTTTCGTCTCCATGAGGAAAACCGCTTATAAATCATAAAGAAGAGTGTTTTTTTTGAAAATATAAAAATGCAGAAAGTTTTCTGTGAGGGTTGTGTTGAAGTTTACATCATTATGTCTATGAAAAGTCTCAATAAAACTTGGAAACCCAACACGTGTGTATTAGAATTCAACAGGCCTAAATCTCAATAGAAGAGAAATCTAACAGCGTTTTCAATTTGTTGGAGAAAAAATGAGACCTGCATTTCTACATTGATCTCTGGAACTGCAGGGGCGGAAAATCTATAGCTGTATTGGAATAGTTTGTCTCTGAAAATATCCCCGCTAGATCACAGATTCCACATATCTCATCCTCTGCGCAGTATTAGGTTTTATGGACGGTCAATGTTGTCATCTCCCAAATAGATTTGACAAAACAGCAATTATATTCAACCTTCAGAGCAGCACAAATGCTATAGGCTTAATTGGGTTACTTAATAGTACATTGTGCTCATACTTCATGCGTGAGGATTTAGATGTCTGTGTTTATTATTCATTTGTCAGGTGCGAAACAGTAAAGCCAGTGGGTACTGCCTTGACCAGGGGTCAGAAGAGGATGACAGGGCCATACTTTACCCATGTCATGGCATGTCATCACAGGTAAGTGTTTTTTGTTTGTTTTTGTATAGGTCAGTATTATGTTGATCAAAAGTGACAGTTAAGACTTTAAAATTTTTGCACAAAAAAAAAAACTATTTCAACTAATACATTTCAGTAATACATTTTAGCTTAGTATATACATACCTTAAATTAAAGTGCCTAATACATTTTATATAGTAATAAAAACAATATTTTAAAATTTGATATTTGCAGTCACTGCATAATTCTTATATTTCCATATATTGATTTTTCATTGTCTTCATTTAGTAGTTGTATATTAACCACCATAGACATGAGTGGGACATGTTTAGAGTATTAGTAGTCGCCTGATTTTCTTTCAATGGTAAAAAATAAAATAAAATAAAATTCCCCTCAATCTTGTTCTCAATCTTCATGTGGTTACATCATTGCATTCACATTACATTTATGTCCTGAACAGACAGCAAAAATCTTGTTACTGGCAAATGCAAGGACAGGGAGCCAAGAATATGCCACATTTGCAAAGATAAATTACTATATCAATTTTGACATATGCAGCGGTTTGGAGAGGGGGAAAAAATCCACCATTTTCACCAGCACATATTGATGCGAATTGCAAGAATTAAATGAGATTTGTAATTGAAAAACTTGTCAACCTCAATGCACTCTTATTTGACATTGCCTGGAGACAGAGAGCCGCTTAGGTTGAAATTT
>NC_138729.1:43282163-43327163 GCF_965113295.1 Leuciscus leuciscus
ATCTTGTAAGGGAATGACAGTCTTAGTCCATAATCCAGGCCTAAGGGAAATAAAGCAATTGAAGTATATTCCCATTGTATCATCAAATTACAATAAAGGCTGGTTTTACATGATATAGCGAAGCTTAATTTTTTTCCTAGGTTTTTTCATCTCCTTGCTCAACGACAAATTAAAAACAGCCATTTAAGCGCCATGTGAATGTGAATTGATGTTTTTCTTATTTATTTTTTTATCATTTAAATGAATATAGTTAATATTGGTTGTAGCATTACAAATTGAATCAGAAACATTTTCAAAGTGTTTTATGGTGTCTGGTATGAATAATTCCTGTGGCTTGATTGTATTATTTGATCTCTAAGATTCTTGGAGAAAAAATAAACGTTGATCATTTTTTCCTTTCATCGTTTTGATAGTCAAACATTTTCAAACAGCGTGCCGTTTCATCCCTTTAATGAAAAATCTTTTGTTACTTTGTCCTCTGTGAGCGCTTCATCTGGTACATAATCGAGTTACAGTATGCATGAAGATGAGCTTACTCTATTGTCCTAGTACTGTTTTCACCTTGGTCACTGGGCAATTACCCTCGGTTCTATAGGCTGACTTTACTCAATAGAGCAAGCTTGATTTTCAATGAATGTCAGCTTGTTCTTCATTGTGATATACCGACCTTGGGATCTGATGTCTGAGAGATTGACTTTCAGCTGAATTATTGACCTGTGTTATCCAGTGCAGTGTACTTACCGTAATAGATAGTTGCTATCTAGACTTCCATCTCTCTGGCTAGTTTGTGTAAACTTCAGTATGATGGTGGTTTTAAACATACAGCTAAGCACTGCTCATATCTGGAGTTTTCTTAAAGGAACAGTTCAGCGTGTGATGTACTTGATGTCTGGATGAGGTATAAATGAATCACATGTTGTTTATGGTTATGTGTTGATATATATATCTATATCCAACATGGGCAGAAAAAATACCCATGAGTGTTCAAAACTAAAGAGTTGAACACACAGGACAAGATGGTTATTGTCCCTTTTAAACTTAGTCTTAAGAGTGTTTTACACTGCACTAATGCTGGAATGCGCCAACCACTAATAGATTCCAGGTTGCTGTAGGGGACACATCATCAGTTGTGTACCTTTGCATCATCAGGTGTTTCTGCCTTTTAAACAATACACCCTCTGTAAAGGCAGGCCCACCCTAGGCTGTTCAGTCTCGGGTGTGTGTCCCCATCATCTTGGGGCCCAACTGGGGTCTTAACACCTGATCCAAAGCCTCTGACTGCAGTGTTTTGCTGTAGATGCTGTTCCTTTGATGGTCTGGTGCAGGGCTTGGCCGTGGAATCCCAGCTCTTTCAGCAGCCTGATGGTCCATGTTGCCAATCTCTACCGGACAGACCAATGCTTTCCATCCTGTAAACTAGCTGAGGTGTAGGGGATAAATCTTTATCTACTATAAAGAATGATTTTTTAAAAATGGTTAATGTTAGTTATTCTATAGCCTGTTAATGGGTAGCAGGACATTTGGCACGCTTTTTTTATTGCCCTTTCTCCCTATCACATATTTTAGTAAAAAAATCAACTTCAAATTTGGAACACAACTTGGTTAGACATGGTTTTGATTTTCTAGCAAGTTCAGAGTTCAAATTATTTTTAATACTATATTTTGTATGAAATAAAAATTAGCTTTAGAGTATACTTACACTTCTATAACGTTCATCTTTTGAAGACTTTTACACTAATCTGCTGAGTGTCTTTTTAAAAATAAAAAAATAAAAAGAGACCAGCCTTACAGTCTATTGTACGTTACAATAATTTACGCTCAAAAATAAAATTACATCAATTTTCTTAGCTTCATGTTGTTCCAAACATTGACTTTCTTTCTTCTGCAGAACACACAAAAAAAGATATTTTGAAGAAACTGTGAAAAAATCCTTGGACCCCACTGACTATGATTGTATGGACAAAAAGACACTGAGTCATCTTTTGAATCTTCTTTTGTGCTCCAAAGAAAGTCATACTGGTTTGAAACAACAGGAATGTGAGAAAATTTGAAACTCATTTGTGGGTGAACTATCCCTTTAAACTGAATCTAGGATTTTCCTTTTCATTTTATACATCACATACTTTCTTTTTCTGACCATATCTTTTTTCGTTTACGCATTGTAACTTGATGTTTAATTTCAGCTGGCAAGGTACACCACCGAGGGCTTATTGCAGTTAGGACCCCTGGGGTCGACTACGTTTCTGCCTGACACAAAATGCCTGGTGGATGATGGAAGAGGAAGGACTCCCAGCTTGAAAAAATGTGATTCTGTCACCCGGTCCTCCCAGAGGCTCTGGGATTTTACTCAGGTAAGAGAATGCACTCATACAAAACAATTTATTCATAAGCTTGCTGAACGCTTCATATTAATATTTTATTTTCCACTTGAGACTTAAGTATTTGATTTCCCTAAATGAAGATTGTTGTTTTGTCGAAGAAAAGTATCAAGTATTTGATATTAGATTCTTAAGATATGCTGTATATTTTATTAATGCACACTAGCGATCAAAAGTTTGGGGTCTGTGAGATTTTAATGTTTTGAAAGAAGTCTTGTATGTTCACCAAGTCTATATTTATTTGGTAAAATATATTAAAAAGGCAATATTTTGTTAATATAAATAGTTAATAATAAATATTTAATAAAGACAAAAAAACTAACAAAAATGGCAAAAACACACAGCAAAACTGCTAAACCTTTAACTAAAATTAAAATGCAAACAAAAAATATAAAAAATAAAATGTAATTAAAACAATATTAACAAAAACTAACTAATGGTATATTCGTGACACTAAAATAACTGCTTCAGAAATCAAAAAAAAAAAAAAAAAAAATCAGGATTCTTTGATGAATAGAAAGTTCAAAAGAACAGCATTTATTTGATATATAAATATTTTGTAACATTCTGTTTTTACTGTCACTTAATACATCGATTTTTACTAAATCATACGACATACTTAAAAATCTTACTGTCCCCAAATTTTTGTAGGTTGTGTGTGATGCCAGATATATTTATATATTTACATTTTAAATATATTTACAATGTTCTTGAATATTTGTTTCTTAGAATGGGCCCATCATAAGTCGAGACACGGGACGTTGTCTGGAGGTTGAAATGTCAAAAGATGCGAACTTTGGCCTGCGGCTGGTCGTCCAGCGATGCTCAGGGCAGAAATGGATGATTCGGAACTGGATAAAACACCCTAGACACTGAGGAACATCCAGCCTGAAAAATAACATCCCTGAGCTGAAGAGCAGCCATAGACAAACCCTGGAGTCTGGGGTTGAGACAGAGGAGATGAACTCGTGTGCAAAATACTCTCTTTCAGGGTAAAATACTTTTAATATAGACGTCCAAAGGTGGAATATTATCTTTGGACGCATTTACTGTTGAACGAGCAGCTAAGTCAGAAGACCGTCATCACGGGAGAAAGACTTGTTCATTGCAAGTCCACTGTTCAGACTCCCAGCGTACTGCAGCATAATTCTGATGAGCTGTTATAGTTATAGTGAAATTCCAAGAGGAAAATTCTAAAGAGTTGCTGATAAACAAAGAGAGAGGAAACAAAAGTCTTTAGTTTTACTTCTTATCAATTGCCATATCAACACTTATTTCTTCAGGCTATGAATTGCATTGGATAATTGATTATCCACATTGAAACTTTAATCCCAAGTGCTAAAACAAAAGTAGTATAGACTTTAATCTGACACAATAGTTTCAGCCATTTTATCTATTGAGTATTTTCTTTCTTTTATTTACAGACTTATTTGCTAATGCACAACAAAAACCATGTGTTCACTCAAGAACTCATGTGCCTTTCTCCATCTTTATGCCATCAGACCAGGGAATGTTCCTCCCTAAGCATGTACAAAATGTTTGATTTTTAAATTAATTAAAACATGAATATAATGTTAAGAGGTCTTATTGTAGAAACACGTTGTAAAATACTCAAAACATGATAATCCAGGAAGATCAAAACAATAAAAACAATTTTTCTTTTCTTTTGTACAATGTTGTATGATGTATTTCATGTGAAAATCAGTGCAGTTAAATGACCATTGTTGTTTCATATTGTAGAATAGGTGACATCACATTTGGAAGCAATAAGGCCACATTCATACAGCAGCAGAATATGGTTATCAGTCCTGTATTTAAGTCCTTAATTTGGTTACATTCACACACACAGTACGGTTATTTACAGGAGTGACAACTGCATTCTCAGAAACCTGCACTGTGTGAACGAACGGAACTAGTTGTCTGTCACAAAGAGTGCAAGAGATGCTCTGCACTGCACAAATGCGTGTCTACAATGTGTCATGGGTTTTCATGTGCGGTTTCGGTAACTTACAGCAACAGAGATATGAGCCATGTGTCATCTGAAGGTTGTATATCCAGTCACTGTTCTCTACCAAAGCTGCTCCCGTCAGTTTTGTGTTCTATGTGCAATGGAGGGCAGCTAGTAAGTACTGTGCGAGTAAACCTAACTTGATCTCACGACCAATTCGTAACAATTCAACAAAGTGGCTAATTCGTACGAATTCATACGACCTCACTCATACGAATTAGTAAGATTTTTGCTAAATCGTACATATTTTACGAATTGCCCAATTCGTATGAATTCATACCAATGACCTACCCCTGACCCCGCCCCTTAACCTACCCATCACGTGGGTTTAGAAAATTGTACAAATTCGTACGAGTGAGGTCGTACGAATTAGCCACATTTTTATCACTCGTACAAATTCGTACGAATTAGTCGTGAGAAAGTGTTGGTAAACCTCACTGGTCCCAGAAGGCGCACTAGCAACTGATGCTAGAAACTGCGGTCTTCATCATCCTTGTTAGCACGCCTGCCTGTGGGTTGTGTAGCAAGTAGGACCAGTTACATTTGGTGCCGTGACCCGGATGGCGGGTGAGTGTTACGCCCAGATATAAAAGATGCATATATTGGCTCTCGTCGTGTCAAAAGTAAAAGACTTTTTGGTTTTATGGACCTCGCCATCTTTGATATTACTTTGGTCACAGTCGCTATGGTTACTGGTAAGAGAATATATAGGCTTGACTTCACAGTATTCGAGATGCTATTGTAAGTTGCTGTGTGAACGGGACATTTGAGATTACTTACACCTGTAAGTAAATGTGGTTGTCAATACCAAAAACAATAAAAGGATTTGATTTTAGTACATTTTTATGATTTTTTTTACTTTTCACTGATAAATCGATCAAAGTAAGAAGATAAATGTGTGCTTAAAAAAGTGACTTTTTTTGCCTCCTCAGGTTATTCTCTAAAGCTTGCCATGTTTGTCTATGTCCAGGTGCCTGAGAAACTAGTTGGTTGACACAGAAAAGACAACCAAAGTAAAGCTTTGCATTTACACACACTTTCCCCAAAGGATGTGCAGTCTAATCATTACAAACCACACAATACACAATCGGAGCGCCGAGCGCTTTTCAAAACGATCAATCTCAGCCTGCAGCTTCTTTTTTTCCTCTAAATCAAAAACTCTCTAAAATAAATGTTACTGCTTTTCATTGATGTATGCACTCTTTTTTCCTCTCTCATCTGCAGTGAAAGCCACTCGATTACTTTCCTCTCAAGTATTTATTGTAGCCCTGAAAGAGAGCAGAATGTCTGACTACTGCAGAAAGAAGCCATCCAACTGTAAGCACTTCTTATATGACCACCTGTGCGTTCTCAAGGCATTTTTTTTATTTGTTTCCAGAGTGTTTACTAGGGTTGGGAATAAGGAAAAAATTGGTTCCAATTCTGGAATCGGATACCTAATGTCAGAAATCGTATACTTGTAATAAAATAAAAATTTCGAGCCCGCTTATTGATTCCTGTGTGCGGGTATTAATGTGATTTTTAACCATTTTCAAGCACAAGAAGACGCGAAAGAGATCTCAATTCGGCTACACATACTGTTTTCTTTACGCACACATCCAAAGTGTGCACACCTCTCATAGTGCATAATACTGAATTGGGTTTTCATACACATCTTCTTGCACTTGAACACACAAATACACAAAATTATGTCAAAATATCCTCGTAACAATAAAAAATTATAAAAAATAATCCATGTGTAAGGGCTCGTTCAACACAACGCGTTTTTGCTTTAAAAAATTAATTTGAACTTGACCGCCACGTTTTTAGAATGCCGTGTCATGCGCGAGACGCTGCAAAAGACGCAAGACGTGAGCGCAATGGTTATACACGTCTGTCTAGCGCGTGTTTACAAAGAAAAACAATGGAAAAGTAGAGCATTGGAATGGGAAAACGTGTTCTGTGTGAACGGACCATAATGCTGCCTTCACGTGCTATTGGAAATTTCCCACTTCCCACCTCTGAAGTCGTGATTTTTTTTTAAACTAGTATTTACAATAATTCTGATAGCAAGTCAAGGCAGCTTTAGTAAAAGTATATTGTATCCTGTATGAGCTCTTAAACTGTGCAGTATTTTACATTTGATTACAATTTCTTTACCTGAACTTTGTTCAGTTGTATTTATTTGTGCTATTGCTAATTTATTTATTTGTTCTTATTTGATTACGGTTTATTTGTCTTTAAAAATGTTTGAAATTTGTATCGGTTAGTCCAGTTGTTTTTGCTTTGGTATTTTTTGTTAAAACCATAGGAAAATGTTAGGTTTTTCCAGTGTGAACACTTTCCTTTAGGCTGCTGATTTTTTTGTAGGCTGCGGATTTTTGTTCATGGAAATCAGTGGCAACAAAACGTTTTGCCAAAAGACACAGAATAAACATGTTTGATATAAATGTTTGGCTAAATGTTTTTACCTTACTGGAATCAAAACGAAAAGAATCAGAATCAATCGGCAATCAGAATTAGAATCGGAATGTCTAAAATTCGAACGATACTCAACCCTTGTGTTTACTAAGAGAGATTGCAGAAACCTGCTATGCCAGGCTTTAGCTGTTCAGCTTGAATGGTTTCATAAACAAGCGTCTAATCCCTCCACTCATCTACAAGGAGAAGATCTTATTTAAAACCACACTGGAGACCCAACAAATGCTGTCGCTGCAAATGTGCCCATAGCAGGCATGTGGTGCAATGAAACAAATAGGAGAAATATATAACCAGGCTGGGGCGCCTGTGTTTTTCCTCATGCTTTTTACACATGATGCAGTTCAGCGATGAAGTCATAGGGGGAAACGCACAGTGAGCACGCACCAATGAATCATTCCACAATCTGCTTCCTTCAGGATGACCAAATAATGCAGTAGACCTGCTGAGTCCTGCACTCTGAGCCAGTAGTGTAAAAATGTTTTGTTAAATAGAATAAGTGCTTTTTTCATTTAATAAGTAAAAAAAAAAGAAAAAAAAAGTGTATGAATAAAATTCTAATTTACAATTTACTTGTAATTATGATGTTTTGTTATATTTACAAGCCATTAAGAATTGATCCAAGTCATTAAGTGTTGATCAAGTTGTTGAAAGACAATGTAATTGGTAGTTTTAACATTGATAATAATAATAAATATTATTTTTTACCCCACAGCAATATCATTGCTGTGGGGTGATTGTTTTCAATAGGTATCCAAAACACTATAACTGCCCCTTCCACTTGCCCCCCTTTTTTGCAGTGATGTAAAAAATAATAGTAGTTCCACCCTAAACTCATGCCATTGGATGATTCAAAAGTTGACGTGGGAGCTCTCAAACAAGCACAGCATGTTTTGAAATCTCCATGGAGCCACAGTGTTTACAGTCTTTGGGGAAATTAGCCTACAAAAGGCTTACTTTGTTTCTGCACATTAAACTGTGAAAAGAGAAGTTATTTAATAGGTGCTTTTGAATACCATGCATAAAATCTCCCGCTACCTGACAGATATCACTGAAATAGGTGTCCTGAGAATTCACACTAGTCTCTGTGACAGCCATGGGCTATGTAAACAACAAAGTGTTGGGTGGCTAGCACATCTTTTTCTTTTTCTTTTTTTTTCCAGCTAATTAAAAACTTAGCCAAACAGAAGACATTCTTTATATATCTTCCATTAATGCCTTCAAGTTTGTTAAAAGAGTTTGGCTGCGTAAGTGCAAAGGGGGGCAGAATTTGTCTGGTGGGAGTAACTACATCATCTGGATCCAAGCATTTTTCTACATTGATGCACATTCAGAAATATGCATATTCTGTCTAGATACACTTTTTTTATATATATAAATCACAATTTTTAACAATTATTTATTTATTTAAAAATTACACAGTCACACACACACACATGATTGTTTACAGTAAGATCTACAGTATAACACATTTTCAATATACAGTACACAGGGTGAATTTTCCCTTGATGATGACTTTAAACCCTGGTTGCTCCAAAAGACTATCCTGTAAATAAGCTCACAAGGGACCAAAATGCCATACTAAATTCCTTTGACAATGATTTGTTAAACAAATTCTAAAATATTCACATTAAAGGTATAGTTCACATAAAAATGAAAATTCTGTCATCATTTACTCACCTCCAAGTTGTTCCAAACCTGTATTAATTTCTTTCTTGTGCTGAACACAAAAGAAGATATTTTGAAGAATGTCGTAACCAAACAGTTGATGGACCCCATTGACTCCGATAGTATATTTTTGGTCCATACTATGGAGGTCAATGGGGCCCATCAACTGTTTGGTTACCAACATTCTTCAAAATATCTTCATACAGGTTTGGAACAACTTAAGGGCGAGTAAATGATGGAATTTTCATGGGTGAACTATCCCTTTAAGTCTTGTTGTGTCTAAAACCACAATAAATGTATCTACTTTTACTCTGTCAGAAGAGATATTATGATTGTAAATGTCTTAAAACAACTAGGGTCTCCATAACAGTATCTCTTTCATCTTAAAGGGAGAGACAAAATAAATGTGTTGTGTAGTCTGGCCTTGCAGGATAAAAGCAGAAGTTGTGAAATGTTAATGTTTTCACTCCCAGAGTTGTTAAACATCCAGGGGACACAAAAGGAGAGAGACAGCTTTCAATTTACCCAAAGAGGACAGTTACAGGTTCACGCCTTTGACAAGGGCAGCTCCCCTCACAACACAGGAGAGTGGAAACTGATGTATGGCTCACATTATCCGTTCCATTCTTTCCTCTGACACTCAGGATGGATGGCGGGACAGAGTAATAGGGAGCTTTGAAGAGGAAGCCAGGATGGGAATGATGAGAAGAAGAGAACCAGGTCACAAGGACACCATGCCAAGAATACTTTCACTGAGGGAAGTGAAAGTGGAACATTTTTATGATTTTTGATGTTGTTTTTCTGGTGCTTACCTTCTTTACCACAATAAATAATGCTTTTAATTTTATTCTGAATTTCTATGTCACTTTATTTTATTTTCCGTTATTGTATTTTCCATTTTTCAAACCTCTCGGTCATGATGCTGGAGCCTAAAATTGTGTCTCAAACTGAATGCAGGCATCATTTTATTTTATCTCTTATTTACAAAAGAGGAAATGACATCACAGTCAGAAACATTTGAGCTAGTACAGAATGCATAATTTTTATTTTATTTTATTCTATTTTATTTTAAGCCTAAACCAGTGTCTTAGACAAAAGGTAGAGATTATATATATATATATATATATATATATATATATATATATATATATATATATGTATGTATGTATGTATGTATGTATGTATGTATATATATGTATGTATGTATGTATGTATGTATGTATGTATATATATGTATGTATGTATGTATGTATGTATATATATGTATATATATATATATATATATATATATATATATATATATATATTATAGTTGACAACTCAGTAAATATTCATCCATGGCATTTTGGCTTTCAACACTATTAGGTTAGTCTTTCTTCAGGAAAAATATTAACAAAAGAAGAAAAAAATGCAATGGAAATTTCTGAAATTTGCACATAATTACCCTATAATATTCTTTAAAGTACCTTGAATGTCAATATAAATAACAGTACATGAATATGGCAATCATTCAATACCACTGTCTATATCAAAGCTTTTTGTTGTGGTATTACCATCTGAACCCCCACAGTGCCATATTATTTTGTAAGGACTGGCTTTAGAAGTGTGAGGAACCGGTGGGAATAAAACTCAAGTGAGAAGGTGTTGTTGGCAAAACAGGAAGTGAATCAAGTGATCTCTTGTAAATGTTACTGGCGGTAAGTACATATTTGTCACTCATTAGATGTGTATATAAAAATAATAATTATGAGCAATATAGGTGTGGATGTGCCTCTAAACACTGATCTCAAATGAGCACTTTCAACATAATTTTAGAAACAGTAGGTGGTCCACCACAACCGTTCTCAGATCAGTGTGCAAAGCCGTGTTATAATGATGAGCATGCGACAACCGCTGAGGCTGAACAGCTTGCAGAAACCGTAATGAGATCTCCAGAGGAGAGAGAGAAAGATGCCGCTCCAAGACACAATTAAAACCAGACCCTGCATGACTGTTTTTGTATGCAAATACACCTGAAAGAGCTTTGACAATTATAATAAAGTAGCCATGGTAATCATTTATTTAGTTGTTTACTGCATGGATATATTAAAATGCATAGAGAATCTCATACGAGAGATTTGTGAGATAAATATTTGTCTATTTTGTTCAATCTCTCTTTGGGGGGAGGGGGGCATGACCATTTTTGTCATGGTAAGAGACAAAAAACTGCTCTCACTTGTCAAATTTTACTTGCGAGCTTGACTAATGTGACCTGCCAGAACTAACACGACGCTTGATGTATAGCCTACAGTACAACCTTCCTGTAAAATGTTGTCCAATATTTAGGTTTAAAAAAAAAAATCATTTTGAATTATGATTGCTTCAAAAGTTGATGGGTTGCGGGAGTTTTCTCACAGGAAAAGTTTTAATTTCAGAATAAAGTTGCATTTGCAATAATTTTTTTAGTAAACTGGATGGAGGGTGAATGTCCAACCCAATCATACGGCGATTCGTCCGAATTTTACGAGGTGGTTAATTCGTACGAATTCATACGACCTCACTCGTACGAATTTGTAAGATTTTTACTAAATCGTACATATTTTACGAGTTGCCCAATTCGTATGAATTCGTACGAATGACCTACCCCTGACCCCGAAACCTTACCGTCACTGGGTTTAAACAAATCGAATGAATTCGTACGAGTGAGATCGAATTGGTCGTGAGATAGCGTTGGAATGTCATGTTAAATAATTCTTTGATTTTTGACACCTGAAAGAAATAATCTTTGAATTGACTTCTGAGTTGATTCAGTGAATGTCTCTGATTCCCAGGATTCCACTGTGTCTCTTATTGCTGCCCTTGATTTAGAAATGTGCAGAACACTCATTAGCACAACCACTTGTGTGCCCATATCAGTGTGTCTAACCACTGATTGGCTGATGCTGCCTCCTTCCTGCCGGTCACAGCAGGCCACTGGTCTCACATCTGTTTTTTTTATTTTTATTATTTGATATGTGGGACAGTCTGTGGCGGAGACGTCAAGGTCACTGACTGAGATTCTGGCTGAATTGCAGCACGCCTGGTCATCTTTAAGTGGGGTGCAGTGCATTTAAGTGCTCTCGTATATGATTCTGAGTCTGCACTCCTCATTTTTCTTATAAAGCTGTAGCACTTGTTCTCTAAAGTGATCTTTGCAAGGTCCTGTATTTTTACTTCAGACTTTCAAATGGTCGCTGTTGATTTTCTATTGATCCACATGCACTGCCTTAAATGTATGTCATTGGAACACTTTTAAAATCATACAAAATTGGTCATGGTTTTACTGTAATTCAAAAGCTGGCCCTGTATATTCCTTTAACTTCAACCAGCCTAAGCTCATAATCTTAGATGGTTTCCCTGCCCAGTAAGGCTAGTCTGTTATGCTAATTTTAACAGGGTTTTTAGACTTTTGAGATCATAAACCAGCTGAACATGGCTGGGAGACCAACTAGAATCACACAAGGAATCACATACAACTGATAGATATGAAATATCGATTTTTATCAGCTGATGCTAGAAATATATCACAAACTAATAATCTATCAGAACATTTAAGTTATATAAAGGAGATTAAAATGTATCTGTGCAGTGATGTAGGTTTTGTTTGAACATCAGAAAGAACACAAAGGATCTTTACTTACATTTTTTATTTTTTTTATTAAATATTATATATATTTTATTTTTTTCCGAAAAGCCTTTTATTTAATTATGAGGTTATTATGCTAAATATTTACTGCAAAGATGTAACAATCTGTCTGTCTTTCTCCCATCTCTGTCTGCAGTCACAAACTCTTTAATGATCTTGCATGAAGCTATGCGACAACATGCACAATACTCAAATAATTACATTGCGACGTCGCTTCTTTTAAAGACCAATAAAGGATGAATTCGCCGCATAAGATCAGCATCAGTGAGCACTCTGCAAAGTCAGAAGTTTAGACTGAAAGCTGCAGATATTATAATATCTGAAGCTCTCCAGCAAATGACTAACTGTGTCTATATCTTGGAGTGTTTGTGTGCCTGAGAGGGGAAAAGGGTGTGTGTGTGTGTGTGTGTGTGTGTGTGTGTGTGTGTGTGTGTGTGTGTGTGTGTGTGTGTGTGTGTGTGTGTGTGTGTGTGTGTGTGTGTGTGTGTGTGTGTGTGTGTGTGTGTGTGAGAGAGAGAGAGAGAGAGTTTTTTTTCAAAATGCAAGCTGCATTTTCATGTCTTAACTGAGAATGGCACACTGGCAGGAGTGGTGGGGTGCTGAGGGTTATGCAAATTAGGTCTGCCAAGGTCATCCAATCGGCTCAGAGTCCTTTATGCATCATGAGAAGTGACAGTTATAATGGTTGCCTCTTAGAAGACTGAAAAAACAGAAGAGCTCTCTGATGTGATCCTGGAGGATGTGATCCCCATACTTTATTTGAAAGTGCATTTGAGGTCCCTCTCCAGAAGATGTATATATATATATATATATATATATTGGACATTGTTTGATATGCATACTGGCAGAAAGTCTTGTCTAAAAGTCAGAAATAAATGCTTAAAATGCAAGCAGTTAACTGTTATCTAAATCTATATGTTCAATATATGAAATTAAAATATTACTATATAATACAGTTCAAAATGTCAGTAGAAAGAATAACAGTCCAACCTTTCCAGTTAAAAGAACCAATTGCCGTTGAGTTTGTTTACTAAAATACAGTTTTAAGCTAGAAGCGAAATATGATAACTTTGTTGTCTGATTTGATTTATTGCTTGTTTGAAATATGTTAGAGAAATGTAATCAAAACAGAGTTTTGGAGATTTCGGTTTTTCATCATTCAAGTAGGTTCAAGTAAATTTGAAAATATTTTAATTTTTTTAAGTTTGGTTATTACAAATACCTACAAAAAAGTAAAAAAATAAATAAAAAAAAACTTTTTCAGAGCACACACACAGTAGGTGGTGCTTCATTTGTAAAAAAAAAAAAAAAAAAAGAGCCACGACTGTAACCATTGTTCCCGAGAAGAGAACAAGGGAGCCAAAGAGAGACCTTCCAATATAACGGCCAGATCCCAGGCCGATACACTCAGCCTCTGAGTGGTTGGTCCCCAGGGATTTTGGTGGGTTTTGGTGCCCAGGGATGTAGAGCAGCTTTCCCTGAGCCATATTGATCTGGTGCACCAGTTTGTAAAGTGGGTGTGACGACAGACCCTCCTGGTGATTTATATACGATGTGTTGTCTGTGCGGACAAGCACGAGATGGGCCCGCACGTCTGTGAGGAAGTGTTTCAGACCTAGAAAAACAGATTTCATCTCCAGTCAGTTTATGTGCCACGAAAGATGGTGGTCTCTTACACCCAGAAAAGTGAGCCTCTGTGCTGGAGAAAGCACACTCTTATTTGCGTTCAGCCTCAAACCCAACACTTCCATATGGGCGAGGATGACATCTCAATGCCGAACTGCCATCTGCTCTGATTGAGCTAATATCAACCAGTCCATATAATTTAATATGTGAATGCCCTGGACTTGCAGTGGAGCCAGAGCTGTATCCTGCCTCCAGCAACAGAAGAACAATTTGCTAATAAAGTCAGAAATACACTGGTAATTTAGCACTTGAGGCAAGTCCCTCTCTGCCTAGGACAATTAGCAGAAAATTACTTCATTTCACAATTAAGCTGTACTGCACACGCTCAAGTGCCACGGAAAAATGCGGTTCCAAAAAGAACACTCCGTTCTTTCAAATAAAATTAAATGAGTACATCATACAATACGTCTTATTTCATTGTACATATGGATTTCTTCTCAGCTCACTGCCTTCTATTAGTACCGTTCTAGTTAGTCTGATGAATAGCTGCTCGAGCTGCCTAAATGGATTTTAACTCTCTAACACTCAGGCAAATGACACCATCATTTTGTTGCAGCTTCAGTGCGGACAAGCAGGTCAGCTGGCCACGGTATGGCCGCTGGATGATTTAATTGAATTGTCAGAGTTGGCGTCCTCTTATTGGGCAGCGTCCAGCCCTGCGATGATACACTGCAGAGTGCTCCATCTTCTCTGACATCAGTGGCGGAATGAAGTGTGTTTTGTGATGGAGTCTGAAATTACCTAGCACTCACTCAATGATAGACTCGTCAACAAAAGTATGAAATGGTTGAGGACAATTTGGCTTTAATAAAGACTGGATAAATGTAATGTATTATTGACAGAGAGGAAGTCAAACAATATGAATGAATGCAAAGTACTCGGAGCGGATACTGCAAAGGGGAAGAATGCATCGTTTTCAAGCATAATTTCAAGACCTCACTAAAATACATTTTCAGTACAGTAACAGTAGTAACTCAGCTGTTCAGCATGGAATATGGCAGTGCTTATTATTAGTGATGCACAGATCATGATTTTTCATGAAGGATTCTGATATTTTCACAAGCAAATTGGCCATCCTGATATCGGTTGTCATTTTTTTTCTTTGTTTAAGCAAAATTATTTGTTTTTTATTTGCTCTTTAACATGCAAACTGGTTTTAAACAAAAAAAATCAAAAAAAAAAATCTGTTTGTGTGCAAGAATAGAGATTAGACATTTAGACATACACTCCTGAACTTCCCTAAGCACTTCCCCTTGGAGAATGCCCTCCTCCATTTTGAAGTAAACTTCGTCAAGTGGGCAAGGGAAGTGTAGTTGGACAGACCCTCAACCCCTTTATTTTGACAGAGGGAGCGAGTCTACTCAATATATACACTTCAGGCAGATCACCACAATGCAACATGATTGTGACGTCACAGCAGATCTCACTTAATTTACCCCCACCCCTCACAAATCTAGTGTTATTGGAGTTGTTTTAACATTTAACCGCATAATACTCGTGGCTACCTTAAGCTGACTGTTTTTACACTTTTTATATTTTTTCCAACAGCCCAAGCATACAGGCCTATAGAATGGTGAGTAAAACAAACCCTTAATTTCTCATTGCCTAGACCATGTTGTCATGTATAAAGCACTAGCATTCAATATTGTTCACTCAAGTCAGCACAGTTTCAGCTCATTTAGCACACAATTACCCAAGTGGAGTCAAAATTTATCACACACCAATCAGAACCTTCAATAGATAGATAACAGGGCCAGAGTCAGTTCAGTGGGTTTTGGAACAATGGATCCAGAAAGACATGAAGGAAGAGGTTGTGGACACTGGAGTGGAGGAGAAGGAGGAGGAGGAGGAGGAGGAAGAAGAGGAAGGTGAAGGGGAAGGGGAAGGGGAAGGGCAAGGCCAAAGAGACAAGCAGTGCCACTCTAGTTGCCCATGTATGTGTCCACGGTATGACTATGAGGGAGTCTGGGCAACGAGTACAGCCAAACTAGAACCACAAGCAACATAACTTACCAGTTTTGGAAATGTTGTTTTGAATTTATTGCACCAGTGTGTAAGACTAAGTTGTATGTAGTGTGTGTGTTTGTGAGGGCTTGTGTGTCCTCCTGTCTGAGGGCAAAGTTTGGTTTTTCAGCAAGAGTGAATGGTTTTGAGTGTAGAGCTTCATTTTGACCTGAAAATAGGATGTTTGGGGAACTGGGTGAGACGTTATGGATTTGTGTTTACTGTTTTGAGAATATGAGGCATAGTTTCAAGAAATGTGTTTAATCAATCGAGAAAAACTGTAATAAGGAAAATAAATAAATAAATAAATAAGCATAATTTTTGATTCCAAGTGATCAAGGGCTTAGGGTGTTCCATTGACCACATTGCAAGAGTTCCAGCAGCAGTGGGCTCTCATGCAACACAAATGCAATGATGTACATCCAAGTGAACGAGAAGGAGAAAAGGTAGCGAGGAAAGGGCATAAAAAATGGGGTGCTTCTCATTTTTTATTTGTGCATCCTTGTTTTCTTCCCTTGATTCCTTTCCCCGCATCAATTTGAGTATTGAGAAGCATCCATGGACTTAAACGCAGCCTGTGTGTAATTTTTCACCAGGAAGTGAAGAACTACACCCATAAACATGTTGAGATAGTAGAGAGCTTCATTACAAAGATGTGGCTTAAAGTGAAATTGCAAATTATCATTTTGCCATTTAGTTAAAAAGCAATAAGATAATTTATAGAGAACACAGAAAGCAGACCCTATCACCCCGAAAACATTGAGGATATTGCATTCTCGTTTTATCAGTCCTCGGCTGATTTCAGGGATACGGGGATGTAAAATTGGAAAATCTGATGGAATTTCAACATTCTATCACCATTTCCAGGCTTCTTGGAGACGAAGATTATCATCAATATAAAAAGAGGTTCAACACAAGAAGGACTTCAGGCTATAATGTGTGCAAATTCATTTTTTGCTAATATGGCAAGAAATAGTCAAGCACTCACAGAGAATACGCAATAAAATCAGTCACGGTCTACTGGATTACCAGAAATAGATTTAGTTGAATATGAGCAAATGAGTTAGCCGAAAATTGGGTTACATTTTTTGTATAAAAAAAACTGGTGTACTGAAAATGGAGAGTGCAATGTTGATGATAAATTATAAGAAAGAAAGAAAGAAAGAAAGAAAGAAAGAAATAAAGAAAGAAAGAAAGAAAGAAAGAAAGAAAGAAAGAAAGAAAGAAAGAAAGAAAGAAAGAAAGAAAACTTCCTTCAGAGGAGTAACAAGCTGACATTATTCGTATTCTCTTTAACAAGGCCAATAGTGCAGAGAATAGCAGTGCAATCCTTCTGTCCTCAATAGAGCCAGTTTGCATTCATAAGAGAACCTTTGATGGTAAGGCTTTTTTGTCATGGAAAGTGCTGCAAATTCATTCCTTTCGATTCATTTCAAGAAGCCCTCTTGTCTCTAAAGATCAAGGCACATTTGTTCTTAGAATACATCAATATAGAGAAAAGTTTTGGGCTCTCTTCTATCGCACAAGAATGACTTTTCAACAAAAACCTTAATACCTTCTGAAAACCATTTGTCAAACAAGTTAGTGTCCTGCAGTCTTTTCTTAGAGGAAAAGCAATTATCCATAGAAATATAATTTAGGTGGCAGTACTGCACAATGTCTGGCATCATGGTAGCATAAAAATATCAGGTTGAAACTTATAAGAAAACTTAGTGTAAATGAACTCTTTGGGGACTTTAGATATGCATGATTAAATGCAATGCATTTTCACATTTTCACTGCTTTTCTATACGTGTACACACTCATACCAGTTTTGGATGATCATATTATTGAATATGAATCCAAAGAGAACAACATCTGTAATCTGATTAAAAATGAAATGTATGGAAAGTGCATGTCTACTTTGTGATGCAAAAGATCTGCTAGGATTTGAATAGATCAGAGAAACATATTAAAGGAATTTGAAGGGAAAATAATTGGTTAATTTAATTAAAATTACTATTATTTTTTTATTACAATTAGGCCTATGGTAACACTTTAGTTTAGGGTCCAATTCTCACTATTAACTAGTTGCTTATTATCATGCATATTACTAGGATATTGGCTGTTTATTAGTACTTAGAGCACATATTTTAATGCCTTATTCTGCATGACCATATTCTACATCCCTTAATCCTATACCTAGGTATAGGTAAAACACTTAAACTTAACAACTACCTCACTAACTATTACAGTTTTTCTCGATTGCTTAAACACTATATCCAGGCTTTTGAACTAAAATTTCAAAACCATAATGCCATTTATCAAAAAGCACACCCATTTCACTAAACTATAAACACTGTTCCCTGTTTTGACACATGAGTCAGATTTGTTGAACTGTCACTACAAAACTCTACACACAAATCCCTTCATTTCTCATGGCCTACACCATGTTGTCATGTATAAAGCACTAGCATTCAATATTGTTCACTCAAGTCAGCACAGCTTCAGCTCAGTTAGCACACAATTACCCTGGTGGAAACACTAAATTGAGTCAAAATTGAACAGACATCAATCAGAACCTTCAATAGATAGATAAAAGGGCCCAAATCAGTTTATTGAGATTTGGAACAATGGATCCAGAAAGACATGAAGGAAGAGATCGAGGAGGGATATGGAGGAGGAGGAGGATGAAGGGCAAGGGCAAGAAGACAAGCAGTCTCAGATGAAATTCAAGCCACTCTAGTTGCCCATGTCTTTGTCAATGGTATGACTATGAGGGAGGCTGGGCTACGAGTAAGGCCAAATTTGAGTCGCTTTACCATTGCCTCGAGAACCTTCAGGGAGGTTCATAACCACAAGCAACATAACTTACCAGTTTTGGAAATGTTGTTTTGAATTTATTGCACCAGTGTGTTAGACTCTGTTGTAGTGTGTGTGATTTTGAGGACTTGTGTGTCCTGTCTGAGGGCAAAGTTTGGTTTTTCAGCAAGAGTGAATGGTTTTGAGTGTAGAGCTTCATTTTGACCTGAAAATAGGATGTATGGGGAACTGGGTGAAACGTTATGGATTTGTGTTTACAGTTTTGAGAATACGAGGCATAGTTTCAAGAAACGTGTTTCAGCAATCGAGAAAAACTGTAATAAGAAATAATTAGGAGTTTATTGAGGTAAAAGTCGTAGTTAATAGTTAGTTAACTTACCTAGTGAAAATTGGACCCTAATCAAAAATGTGACCACAATAAATAATATACATTTTAAATTAAGTTTAACATTCATATGTTATTAGGATCTCTGGGACCCCAAATAGAAAGATAAATTAAAAACTCACTCTCAATAAAACATTAAATGTGTCTGGGTGACAGAAAAAAAGAAAAAAAAAGAAAAAAAGAAGAGTTTTGATCTTAAAAAGGTTATTTGGAGAAAGCGTCAGTCGTGTGCTTGACTAGTCATGTCTTCTGGAGGCGTCTGTGCCGAACGCAATACAACATTCTCTATTGACAGGCATTAAATTGTTTTCTGAGTTTGATTGATGACACGGATAAAGTGTCCCTCCCTCCAGCTTTATAAGGTCATATTTCCTCAGTTAGAATAACAGCTTTGAGTGAACATCAGAATCTCTCTGAACTGTCTTCAGGGTTTTGCTTCACATATATCATTTTTCCTCTATTTGAAGTTAAAAGTGTGGCTCTAAACTTTAATCTATTCTTTCATTTTATAAGATTTCACCTCACATTTGCTGTCTCCTATACAAACGTTCTGGTGATCTGCTGGCCTAACATAGGTAATGTATAGGCGAATTGGCTTGTTTAGAAATGATAGCCCTTCTCAACTATCAATGATGATAACCTTTCATCATGGCTTTTCTTCATATTGAAAGTGGATTTCACTTATTTATTCAGCTTTTAAACCTTTCTGGTCATGCTGATGGCATTTTTATTAAATCGGCCTTTGTTGTACCCTGCTGTCTGAAAAGCAGAATTTAACAGCAATCCGGTGACAGACTCACCAATGGCTGAATGACACAAAGGCAGTGTTGTGTTTTTCTATCCTACTCTGTGTCCAAATAACAGCATCAACTTCATGCTTTCCCCCAGATGCAGAATAAGCAAAAGTCAAAACTCTCACGTCCAGAGTCCATTAATCATAATCACGCAATTTGCATTCAGAGATAAAAGCTATATTCCGTACCTGATGCAAGACTCTTGTAATCAATTACCTCTTGTCAAATAATTTTGTACTACAACAACTTTTTAAGTGATACGCCAGAGTATGCTCATTAATCTTTCCTGCATCATTCTAACTGTACTACTTTGCATTTCTTCAACTCGTTAACTGCATTTTACTGTACTAAAACACGCCATTTTGCAAGTCAGCATGAGTGGGCATTTTGAGGCACTAGTATTGTTTCACTGACAATTGTTTACATCCCAAACATACTAAAGATGAAATTTTATATAAAAATTTTTTTTTTGTTTTTTTGTTGTTGGTGGAAACTGAGGCTAAGAACACCAGCTTCCACTTGAGGAATAAGCTAAAGGATGCCTCCGGTTGTTTCAGAACAATATCAATTCCCAAATCCTCAAATGAAGTGAACTGAACCTCTAGATCTTTTCACTGTCAAACCAAACAAACAAAAACTTGCCTTCCCATCCGGCATGCCTTCATCCAATTTCTGTGCAAAGTGACCTTGATAGTCTGGAGAGAAACTAAACTGTTTGCCTTAATGATTCACTGTTGTGCACATATTATACACTGCTCAAAAATAATGGTTAAAAACAGGAATCCTAATGTGCATCATAATTAGTTTCATTGGTCTAAAACTCTCTCTACATAGCTGTACATAAAAAATATATATATGTTCTGATTATATGTTCTGATTAGCATGCTGGTCTTTGAAACCTTTTGATATACAGTATCTTTTTCATTTTGATATTGTCATTTAAATATATTTTATGCTTGTATTTAATATTTGTTGGTTTGGATGGTACTTTGCTCTATAAAATCAGACCTTACTGACATGTTTTAGGCCTTCTCACGAAATGATGTTCTAAATCAAATAGCTTCTATAGCATCATAGTCCGTGACAGACGAAGAAGCAGGACAATTTATGTTCATTGCGGTGCACAACTTGCTTACCCTCACCATGAACCCTGTGTTTGTAGTGTATCATAGCCCATAAATGTGACAGCAATCAGGATGTATTATTCATCAGTCTGATACTGATATTCCCCCACTGAAGCATAGTGTTGAATGGGGACGGGCCAGCATGTGGTTGCATAACCTTGTGGGAAAGAACATTGTAAGGGTAACTAAACCTCATTCTTTTCTGACAAAAAAAATAAATATCAGAGGCTACATGCAGGAAGGAGGATAAAAGAGGGTCTGAAAAGAAGAGTAGATGAGAAGACGAAATGAGTAATGCAGTTTTATGTAGCCATGCACACAATCAACAGTCAGTCAGAGTTATTTTGTTTTCACACACAGTGGGCAGATTTATCTGAAATAGATTCAATTACAATAACAGATTTGTGTGAAAATATTTGCGCAGCCTATAACCCCGCAAACATATATTATCATAACTTTGGCTAAGGTTCTCTCAAAGTTATGAACAACCTTCCTTCCAGTAATGTTATTAGAAAATTCGTTCAGAGTTATCTGCTCTTTAATAATTGATGATCTTTACAATGTAACTGAATCAACACTGACTTGAGCTGAACAATGACTCAATTTTCTTTTAGAGCTGGTGTACAGTCGAAATGAAATGTTTGCATTATATAATCATTTTCCAGTTATCACTGTGAGGCTGCTTTGAAACAGTCTGTATAAAGCACTTTATAAATAGAGTTGACTTGACTTGGCTTGACTAATACAGTTTTTCTGATTGCTAAAACTTGAGATCATGACTCACTTTCTCAAAACCTTAAACGCAGAACCAAATTTTCAAACCACATTCAGAGAACCTCTGACTCTTCTTGCAAAATCAAACAATTGCCTCAAAACCATTTTATCTTTGTTCAAAATCAAACAATGCTTTCAGATAAAAACTACAGATCATTCATTAAACACTACATCAAAAAATGGAGAACACAGAATCCAAGGCATGCAGTTACAGAAAAAAGTATATTGTAACAAAGTCAACTAATTTTGCAATTATGTAAAAAATATAGTAATGACAACTTACATTAGTAAGGTGAAGAAATTGTATACTGTATGCACTGCAAGTATAGTATTGTACTGAATATTGTATAGTAGGCCTATGGAATGTCTGTATATTCTACTCTTGCATACTGTGGAAATACAGTGACACAACTGCAAAAGACTAAAAGGTTACAGTAAAAAAAAAAATCTAAATGAAAAGCATGGTACAGTAATCAGAAGAGTTGTGCAACTGCAAAATCAAGGTCAGTGAGAGAGATTTATTCTGCTTCTGCATCATGTCTTCATGTTGAGTCCGGCCGGAGGACTTTATTCACGTCACAGATAATGTCATCTCTGTAGGCAAAGGGAAAAACCCTAAAGCCAGATCCAGCTTTGACAACATTCTCCACACCTTGCTCTTCCTCGTCCTCATCCTCTTCCTGCTTCTTCACCTCCTCTTACACATACTCTTCCTCCTCTAACTCATACTCTTCCTCCTCTAACTCATACTCTTCCTCCTTGTTCACCACCTCTTATACACATACTCTTCCTCCTATAACTCTTATACACATACTCTTCCTCCTCTCCCTCTTATATTCAGTGCAACATTTTGAGTCAATGTTGGCACTCTGAACTGACTTGTATTATGTACAGTTGGTTTGGTCACATCATTAAAAATAAGTGTGAACAATTTTGAGTCGTTGTGTGTAAACGATGGCAACTGTGTTGTAGTTGTGTTTAACTTTTGCCTGCCTGTGTTTAGCATTTTGAAACATAAGTGCATCACAGTGCGAAATGTGTTTAAGTGAGTGAAAATGTGTTTCGAGTTTTGAAAAAAGAGTGCATGAGACTTGCAAACAGTGTTTTAATTACCTGAACTTGTTTAATGTCTTACAGAAAGAGTGATTTATTCGACAAATTGGTTTAGGCTATTGAGAATTTGGTTCAGAGAATGGGGTTTAGTGTTTTAGCAAATCAGAAAAATTGTTCTCAAAACATTAGCACAAAAATTATATTTATACATCGTTCGTGAGTTTTGAACATTCATAGAACATCCAAAAGTAACGTCCCCTTAAAGTTTGTAAAATTATCAAATGGAATTGTCATGTTTGGGGTTTTGGTTCACATTTATGTTTTTCATGTCTTTTATTTTGTAGTTTTCATAGTCATATTTCCTGGTTTGTCATGTTTTTCCCTTGCTATCATGTGATCCTGTCATGTGCTTCCCCTGTTCACATGTCTTGTTTTCAATAGAGACAGAGCGTATTTAGGCCACGCCCACACCCAGGGGGAAAACAATCAAACCGTCTCCATTGACTTTGCATTGCGAGAGGCTGCCTCCTTGTCATTTCTTGCTTCTAACAAAAGACAGAAAAATGCCTAAAAGCTGCTGTGTGACAAGGTGTACAGCAAACAAGCTAAGAAACCCAGAAATAAGTTTTTATTAGCTCTCGACCCCAAAAAACAAGTGTTTAGGACATAAAAGTGGATACAGGCAGTTGAGACAGAGCGTCACGTGTCTCATTACTCTGAGAACTAACGTACGGCCGCTGGAGGAGACCGTAATCGGCAACACAGGATAGTTTATCTTACAGAAATATAATATATAAAATTGACATTTGGATATTCTACTCACCAGTGACCAAATGTTTAACTTACTGCACACGTAGTGTATTTTAGTGCATACTGAGTGTCAGGATCCCACAATTTACCCATTCGTTCCAGCCTGTATCCACTTTTATGTCCTCAAACGCTCGTTTGTGGGGGTCGACAGCTTATGAAAACTTATTTCTGGGTTTCTTAGCTTGTTTGCTGTCCACCTTGTCACATAGCAGCTTTTAGGCATTATTCTGTATTTTGTTAGAAGCAAGAAATGACAAGGAGGCAGCCTCTCGCAATGCAAAGTCAATGGAGACAGTTGCTTTGTTTTCCCCCTTGGTGGGCGTGGTCTTCAGATTATGACGCGTTGCGCTCTGTCTCTATAGGTGCCTAAAAATTTGCATAACCAAAAAAGTTTTTTTAAAAACAGAATATTTTGAACATTCATGGGAACATTAGCAAAACATTCTTAGAACATATTTTTGTTAGCTGGGAATTAGGGTACATGTTCTGAATATCAGTGCAGAATATAATAGTCGTGCAAGAACGATTGCGAATGTGATTGATAAAAGAGTAGACACAAAGTACCCAGATTTACTACTATTTTTGGCGAAATTCTGAGGTGTGCGTATGATGGATACTTTACTATCCCATGAGGCCACGGGAGAGGATTTGTGAATGGCAGTGAAGCGACGCAACTGACGATGATGATGGGTCACATGATAAAGACAATATGGCGGATATACGTCTGGTTTACATTCATTCTACACATTCATAGAACATACTTTTTATCACTCGCAATGTAAGTACCTGTTCAAAACAAATACCTACCCAAGAGAGCATGCGATTCCGGATGCAGCCAGACACTTGTATAGTTCCTGGATGGATCAGTGTTGTTGAGCGTAGGTAGCGTTGTTGAATGAAGATAGTCACTTGTCTCCACCTACTGGTGTATCTATGTGACCTGCAGAAAGAGTTACAAGAAAGAGTTACTTGATTCCCATCACTAATGCGCAGATTGTATTAATAATAGATTTCATGCTTATATTTTATTTGGCAGAATAGTTATAGTAATGCCATATGAACTCAAACACTATTGCGTGGGCCATCTGTTGCTGAAGAGTCTAGGAGGACAGGGGGGAATGAAATGAATTCAGGAGAAGAAGAAGAATGAGGCTGAGGTTGAGAAAGAGGGGTCAGAGCTGGGAGGATGAGGCTTTTGATGAGAGAGAGAGAAATGGAAAAATGGGGCAAGGTGAAAGTCTTCGGGAGAGAGATTAAAAAGTGG
This sequence comes from Leuciscus leuciscus, assembly GCF_965113295.1. NCBI lineage: Eukaryota > Metazoa > Chordata > Actinopteri > Cypriniformes > Leuciscidae > Leuciscus > Leuciscus leuciscus. Next base: position 43,307,035 of record NC_138729.1, read on the forward strand.
AGAGAAGACCTTCTGCTGCAAGGTGCGCATTCAGTCCCTCGTTCATATCGGAAAATGTCTTCACAATATCTTTTTGAGCTACAATGCAGAAATCATTTCCTTGGTATGCGCAAGTCTTGCATCAGAGGAGAAAAGTTGCCATGGGCCTACAGGTCCCTCAGCACATTCATTGTGATACAGAGATAGTGCCAGGAATTGATTCAAAGAAGTATATTAGCAGACAACATTCGAACATTTGACCTCTGTATTACTTTTGAGAGTGCATAGAGGAGACCAGGGCAGGTTGTCACAATGGACTCTCTCTCAAAATCCCAAATTCCAAAACACCCAAATGCTGAATTTAATACAGTATATGTATGTTATCTTGTACTTTTTGATATTTTCTGGATCAATTCTATTTTGCTGAAATCCCTCTGAATATTGGCTGGTTTGCATTGTGCACAACTTTCCTTATAGTGTGACTACATGGCCTGTTCTTGGGGCATGTTGTCTTGTTACAAAAGGTCAACGTGTGTTACCGTGTTAAACTGCATCTTTCTTCCTCTAAATGTTCAGTATCTTTTATTTTAGTAAGGACTTTAAGGTATGTGCCTATACTTAAACTAGCTTTAAAAAGAAAACCATTAGAATTATTCACTGGAGTAAAGACCAATTTATACTTCTGCGTCGAGTGTACGCCGTAGTGTACGTCGTAGGCTACGCACGTAGGCGACGCCGTCGTGAGCATTTATACTTCTGCGAATGTCTGTGTTGCTCTGCAGTTACACCGCCGAAACGCTAGTTGGCGCGGGTGGGTTTTAATGTTCCACTGTGTTTACATTCCTCGCGGCTGTTTTGAGTTTAGGTTTCTAAGAGCAATGGCGACTGAAGGAGTCATACAGATGGCTGTATTTCCGCACTTCTTCAAGCAATCTCTCGGTCACTTGGTCTATTTCCATGGCTCTTCACTGATCTTCGGAATTTAAAAATGGCGGGCGGGCGGTGCAGAGTGCAGAAGATCATTCCGGAAATGCGTAGGAGGAAACGCGATGCTATCCAGCCGACCAATCACAGATCTTGCGGTCCGCGTCGCCGCGACGCGTAGTTACATTTTTGAGGAGGTGCGCGTCAGGGTACGGCGAAGGGTACGACGTATGGTACACGTCAATGCGTATGCTACGCCGTACCTTCTACGTGCACCCGACGCAGAAGTATAAATTGGCCTTTAAGTCTTTACTTCAACAGTTGTGTTTATTTGGGACAACCTAAAACAAGATCATCTACACTGTAAATATATATATATATATATATATATATATTCAAAGTTGTAAATAAAAAAGATTATTTGATTAAGAAAATACTATTTCAGTCATTACTTCCAAATTTTCACTTTTTACTATTTTTGAGTGAATATTCTTGCCCAAATGTGTTGATCCATTAAAATATAAAACTATGACACTGTGCCTTTGTTTTAAAGATGTTAAAAAATAAGTATTTTATTGTCATTTTATGCAGAATATACACAACAAACAGGAGGCCAGCACAACAGCGTAATGCTGTCTAAAAGAAAATTTGTTCCAAACTGGGTAATGATTTTTACAAGCCAAGACATAATAGTATTTAGTATTTTAATCCGTTTTGTTCTTGTGAGGTCAGTAACAAATCTATGTAATGAATTCAGACATCAGATCTGTCATACTATGGCAGAATTGTGTCACTGAATTCATGATTTAGGGCCCTATTATCCTGTCCAACATAACTCACAACCATAACGCCAGCTCTCATTTCTTAAAGCAATATATAAAGTCACACTTCATAAATCCAATTTTTTTCTACTTTTCATTGTGCTCCATGTAATGGGGATCTGGTTTGTGGTTTTTACAACTGTGGAACCTATGTATTGCTTTATCAAAATGCCAACTTTTGTAAACCTTTGCTAAAACTTGTCACTTTAGGCCACCTTTCAATGAAAAGACTACCTTCTTATCCAAACATCAATTGTGTGCTTTAAAAAGCTGTTTAACAGAGTAGGCTTGATGAAAGAATCATTCCTTGACAAGTCAAGCTGACAAGCATAGTGTTTCATAATGGATAGAAAATTGATATTTCTATAGACAAGGCAAGTACATGCTGCAATTTTTTTTTTTACTTTCTGACAGATTTTTTAAAGAGGAAAAAGGGAGACAGTGTTATTTCTTAAAAAAAAAAAAAAAGGTTTTCCAGTTACTGTGTGCTTTTTGAATGGGCCTTAACAAGGTACTGTCAAGGCAGTTTTTTTCTTCTTCATTCTTCATTTCTTCATTTTCTTTTTTGTCTTCATTTCTTCAAACAAACATCAGTATGTTATTTAAGGCATGACACCAGAGGAAAACAGGAATTGATTATTAAGCATTTAACATGTCTGTATACTTAATGCATGCAGATGCATTCAACTCTAATAACATGTCAAGAATGAGAAATGTTTTCATGTTGAATATCAACGGATAATTCATGTGCAATAAATCTTAGTGATTTACGTCTTTTGAGTGACCTTTAAATGGTTTGAATTAGCCTAGATTCTAATACTGTGAAAATTTAATTAAAATGGTCAGTATAGTGTTCAATGTCAAGAGCCCATCTAAATGAACAGGATAATCTAGAGGTGAGCCGTACAGACAGTTCTCTTCATTGCATTCAGTAACTGGTTGGGTGCACACTCTGAAGAGCTAGACCACAAATTTGAATCAGCCTCGCTGGGAAATGAACAATGCATTTGGGTGTAATACCGAAGACACTCAGCAATGGTCTGGTGTCAATAGAAAGTCAATATTAATTTTCTCTGGGCCAAAAACCCTTTTAAGAGCTTTGGAGAGAGACTAGCCATTGGAGATAAGAAAAGTAATAGAAACTCAACCCTGTTTTACAGTTCAGAGCCACAATGGTGACTCTAAAAAGTACCTGTATAGAGTATCTAAATATAAAGCTCATTATTAGAGTATATCAAGGCCTAGCCCTATACTCTTGTTTCAATAATTAGTAGTGCTTAGGCTAAATCACCCTCTTACATTTCTGGTTCTATTTTTAAGTACAACAACTCTGAATGATTTTAACAAAGTTTGGTTCTGTTGGCAGTTCTTAATCGTGCATTCTGAGCACTATTGAATTTATTTGCGGGACATATAGAGCTACCAGTCTAGGCTGATTTCCCTATACGAATTGGTTCTTTTTAGTGAATCAAACAGACAACAGGATCAGCGTATAGTTCAATTCCTAAACATATTACTTTTTTGAGTCGGTTCTTCTGAGTGAATAAAAAACTTGCAATCGGGTATCTGATTGAATCCTGAATGGCTGACTGAATCGAATCTTGCTAAAAAAAATATAGCAAGATGTGTAGCTCAGTTACTGAATGAATCACTTTTATGAACCAGTTCTTTTTAGTGAATCAAAAGCATACAGTTCAACGAACCAATGTAGTTCCATTCCTGAACGTGAGCTGGTTCTTCTTCCAGCACGACCAGTGTAGTCCCATTCCCGAATGTGAGCCAGATTTTCTTAATGAATCAAAGACATACAGCGAGACTAGCGTAGACCGATTCTCAAACGATTTCTTTAGTGAATCAAAAACACTTATGAGCAGTGTTGGGGAAAGTTGGTTTTGAAAGTAATGCGTTACAATATTGCGTTACTCCCTAAAACAGTAACTAATTAAGTAATAAAGTATTAATTTAGTATCTACTGTACATCATATCTCAAAGTGACTTCCATAGTATGGGAAAAAAGTCAATGGGGCCCATCGACTGTTTGGTAACCGACATTCTTCAAAATATCTTCTTTTGTGTTCAGCAGAAGAAATAACTGAATACAGGTTTGGAACAACTTGAGGGTGAGAAAAAGATGACAGAATAAAAAAAATTAAGTGAACTATCCCTTTTATGCACACTGGTTAACACTAAAGTAGGCTTCTAAGAGTTTCTAAGAGTGGGAAAGTTTTCTAAGAAATAAAACTGACCATTGCCGAAGGCACCTGAGTTATTTTGACATCTTTTAAATCCATTACAGATAGTGTTGTCTTTCTGCACCCGAAAGACCTAGAGGTGTGACAGTGATGTGTTGGGTTGCATTAGCAGTGGTGCCTTGAGGGGGGACTAGGGACCTTTGCTTTGATGGAATCTCATTGTTTGAGACCCTTCCCCCCTCTCAAAGTCTCAGTAACATCGGTCTCCCATTGAAAAGAAATATGATGTGGAAAATGGCCATTGGGTGATGGAGATTGATTCAGAAGAAACATGAGCAGTGATCAATATGGCGGCTTGTTCGCTGGAGAGAGACACTTATTGCTGTTAGTTCAGCCACCTGGTGGATTCTGGGAGGAAAGTGGTCGACGGGGAATGCTAGGCATGTAATTTATGATGGAAGTGTCACTCCAAGAGTGATGCTACTCGGATGAAGGATCCCATGTGATAATGAAAATAACTTTTTTTTGGGCCAAGAAGAGGACAGTCAGAAATGAAACAAATGTAGCATGGTATGAAATTGAATCCAGCTGGTCAACATTTTCAGGAATCAAATTTGCAGATTCATTTCACTTAGAAAGTCTGTCGTCACCTGCACTTTAAATTTCTTGTACAAGAGAATGTGAAGTTCAACACAGATTCACCCTCATTAGACTCACTAAATCCGACTATCAGCCAGTATGGACCAATATCAACAGATTCATTTTTCATCAGCATGTACAATGTTGATGTTGATCAATCCCATATTTGCCATGAATACGCCATTTCTATGGGTTGCGTAACAGAATTGTGGATGGCACAGTGGGATATAATAATCAATAAAACAATGGAGGTCAGAACTCAAGAGGCAAACCAGCACAGCGTGAAAAGGTATTTTAAGAAAGTCAGACTGAACTATTTCTACTATTTCAAGTTAGCTATGATGTGCTTAGCAAACTCTTTACAGTGTCAAAAACAGATATTGTCTGCAACAACAACAACAACAAAAAAGAAAAAAAAAGAGTGAATTTCTTGTTTTAAAAAAATTAATGGAAGAAATAAATCTGGCTATAGGTTTGGAATTTTTATTATAATTTTTAATGTACATACTGTATATTGAAAAGTAGTTTGGCATTTTAATTTGTAAAACACCATTGGAAAGATAATTACTTTAAAATGCTATACAAATAAATCTAAACTAAAATGAAAATGTTTCCGTAATATTATAATGTTGGGTAGAAAAAAATATTTGCTGTACATGTTTTCCAGATAATGTTTTTTTAAACAATAAAATAAAAATTGTTTTTACTTTAGTGCGATGACAAATAAAAGGAAACTATTTATTAAAAAAAAAATATATATATAATTTTATGCATACTATTTTTCTATATAAAGCACTAGAGTTTTTCCTCATTTTTTTTTTTTAAATAAAGCCTTTTTTCGAGAATTGTGCTTTGCAAGGGTATCATCATTTATGGGGGTCCTTGGTTTGAAGTTTTAAAACCCCTGTTTTTTTGTGTGCGTTCAAGTTGATGCATTGCAAAAGACAGTCCGCCAAACATGTTCTGTCTCTCTGGCGTCAGAGTTGTCTCCATGCGCCAGGAATAATCTGCAACCTAAATGTGTTCTCTCTATTTATCCATTCATTTCCATCGGACAAGCACTGTCACACTGACGAATGGGAGCTGGAAAGAGCCAATTGTATTTGTTCAGTAAAGGGCCTTCATTCCCTTGAAACCCAAATGTCCCTCACAAAGAAAGTGATAACCCTCTCCCGACATTACCATAAGTCTCTAAAGAAACTCATCTGGGAAATCAGATGTTTATTACCGGATTTTTGCACGAGGAGTCAAATCAGCTACACCATTATATTCTTGATTGGACAGCTCGATTTACTGGTGTGCTTTGTGCACATCTGTCTGGCAAGAACATAATTCTGCAAATTTGTTTCCAGATGCACTAATAGACAATTCTATCTCTTCATCATACAGAAATTAGTTTTCATGAGATATCTGCATTAAAAAATGTTGAAGCAAGTGGCCTGCTTATGAATATCAAGTTTCGACTGATTTATGCAGGTGACTGAAGTCATCACACTGGGAAAACTCTTTGTGGCTCAGCAATTGACAATTAAAAATCAAGAATGAAAGCATGACTGAATGCCTTTTCGTATAGTTTTGCTCTCACCCAGTAAACAGCATTTAAGTGATACCACAGAAAAACCAGGGATAGTTGTCAAATTTTGCAGCCACTTTTATCCAAAGCAACTCACAATTGCATTCAGTGTATACATTTCATCAGTTAATGCATTTAAACAGAAATGACTGTCCTGAGAATGCAGGAGAACAGAATCTAATAGCTATATCCCCAATGTATGCCAAATCACAAAATGTATTTTCATTTCATTTCTGATGTATTTTCACTGCACATATATATATATATAATATATATATATATATGCAAATATACTAACTACATAAAAAACAAAACAATTTTTTAACTGGACTTTTAAATAGAAACTTTTTTATAGGCTAGTGAAAAATTCCAACCCAATCTTTCACAGAAAAACATAACTGTTTTACAAGGTGGTGATTTTGTATAAATTCATACAAAGTGAATCATACAAAAGTGTATTTTTAGACAAAAGCATGAAGGTTCCCCGCTAAACCTAACTGTCACTGAAGCAGATTGTTCAAAACATATGAATGAGAGTGGACAAATTAATACGAATTAGCCACCAGTTCGCCAAACCTTAAAATTACGAATTGCCATGAAATTGTGTTAAAACTCTCATGTGACAACTAGTCCAGTCTCTCCTAGAAAGAGAACATTTTTAATAAACGGCATTCAAACATATTCAAGTTTTTTTTTTCTTACTTTCACAATGTCAATGAACAACAATGTCCAATTGTTATTAATACCTTTTTATTCAAGTCCTATCAGTTGCACAGCCTTTGCCCTTATTATGACAGATACAGTATATCTGCTTTTTTCCCCCCAGCTTGACTGAGAATGTAATTGGATTGTGGCGTGTCAATGTCAATGTCACTTTTATTTGTATAGCACCATTCAAACAACACATGTTGACCAATGTGCTTTACACCATCTCAATAAAACAATACAACAATATTCAAATAAACTGATTAAAAAAATTAATAAATATAAACAGTAATAATCATTATCATCCAATAGATGAATAGGCCATTTCAAACAATTTATGCCATGATCTGGAGTATATAGCAAAGTAGGAGTTTGCTTTGTCTATAGGCAAATACAGAACTAGCCACATGTATCCAAGGCTCCCATGGTCACACCTTGAGACTTGAGACTCAGTAATATAAAGAGTGAAAGAGATCTGTCAGCCTTGCATCATGTGAAGGGTTTGGTGAACAGGGTTGTCACTGACAACCAGGAACTTACTTTACACTTGCAATAGAGATACATCAGACAGAAAGAACAGATAGAGTCTGCACATACAGTTCTTTTATTTTCTCAGCTCTTATTTTGCACAACATTTTTCCAACTTTTATTGTACTATTGTCTATTGCCCACACTGACTGCTTATTGACAATGCTTCAAAACAAATATAAATAAAAACAGATGACTAAACATCATTTTGATTAAAAATATATATACATTATGCTTTTTTATTTGATCCTATACCCTTTATTGTAATGTTGATAAATAAAGTCTTGTTATAAGAAAAAATAAATAAATAATCTGACATTTTTCAATTGTATTTTTATGTGAATTTTTTAAGTCGGCATAAAACAGAAGTTGAGATGTTCTTTTCTTTCCTATTATCAATAGTATATGAGTGAAACGGTTTTTCGGCCAGGAAAAAAATGTAGGGCGGGACTTGATTTTGACCATTTGGATTTGATTAGATCATGACCTCACGCAAGTAAACGTGTCATCAGAGAAGAGAAGATATATTGCAAGAGGAAGGGAAAGTTATTTTGATTCAAGATTGTGAGGGCATGTAAGTAAAAAAAAAAAAGAAAAAAAAAGGGGTTCATGGAAAAATCTTTTTTTTAAAACATAAAACAAACAAAAAAACAAACAAATTTTTTTTTTTCATGGTGACTTTAAATTGAAATTTCAAACTATTAATAAATAATACCTTCTCTCTTCATAAAAAAAACAACAACATTTAGATGACTCAAACATGTTTTCAGACTTGTTTTTTTTGTTTTAGACTAAATAGCAGAGAAATATTACATATTTACTTTAATTGATTTAATGGATTTAATTAAATTAAAATAAACATGAATCTGTGACAGAGGAAACCTGCTTTTAATTTGCTTGACTTTAAATGAAAATGGAATCATCTGCATCTCTGCACCACTTTTCTCACCGTGCAGTTTGATTAGCTTTTTAATTACAGAAAAAAAAAAAAAAAAAAAATTTGGCCTCATTTCTCAGCATAATAAAAGATTAGATACTGGGTGCTCTGGAAATCCAGCTCCCTCTAAAGTGTACACTGCTGTTGTGTTTGCTTTCAACAGAGGGGAGAGGGGTGACAGGAACAATCACCATAGCAATTTCCCACAGGAACTACTTGATCCTTTTAAGTCACGTACAATACAATGGTGACTTGAAGTCAGGGAAGGAGAGGCTTTTAGTCTCGGAGGAGTGAGGGGAGTCGAGCTAAGATGATAGAGGTTGCTTAGAAGTGAGCAGGTCTGTTGTTGCACTTTAGTGGTACTACACTTCACCGCCAGACACATCATTATGTGATGCGGCAGTTGCTGTGTTTCTGAATCAGCTGTGTTTTAATCTGTAATTTGTATTTAATTTAATAAAATGATTGTAATTTAATCAACATTAAATTACCATTACATTACAATTTATCAGTGATTATCCTGTTTCATTAGAAAATAAATTACATTTTATTTAAAGTCGACATGAAACGGAAGTTACGATAGTCTTTTCTTCCCTATTGTGATGTACTGTAGGCTATAGTGAAACCGCTTCTCAAACAAGAACAAATGTAGGGCGGGACTTGATTTTGTTCATCGGGAATTGATTGGATCGTTGGTTTGCTATTGCTGTGATGTCATGTGAGTGACAGGTCATCAGATCATCAGATAAGAAAAAAGATGTCGCTACAAGAGTAAGTTATTTTGATTTGAACACAAATTAAACAAATTATAATGACTTGCATAAATCATTTATAACAGATAGTGCAATATTCTTATTCTCAAAATAAGAATGGGCAATTTTGATTTCATAGTAGGCCTACTTTAAATTAAAATGGGGTGGGGATACAGTTCCATGCTTTCTTACAAATACATTTCAAACTGTTAATATACCCTCTTCCTTCTTTAGCTCAGGCAACGCTGGAATAAAATAAAATAAAAAGAGAATAATTTCAAACATGTTATTTCTGAATAGCAGCCAATAGCAACACTCTGCTAGCAGGAATGTCTAAAAAGGAAGAGTTGCTTATGTGTGAGGGTCACCAGAATTAACATTTGCTGCGCTATCTAAGTGCACATTGTTTCCTCCGCTAATTGAAAGATTGAAGAAATTAGATGAATGCATCTCCCAGTTTACATCCATCACAAGAAGATGCGAGCACCATGGCAACTAATCAAACACATCAATTCTTAGCTTAGTCACTGGCTTGCAGCCAAAACCAGTCCCTGTTCTTGAAGATAATGACTCCTTGATGCCAGCAAACATCCATTCTCCAGTTTAATTAACCTTCAATATATTACATGCATCCATGTTTCTGGCTTATTATGGAGGCTGATTCAATCAAAAGTGTTCAGTCTGTTTTTCTGGCACTAGTTTATTTGAATGTGCCAAGTCTGCTCTCATGTGGTCTTTAAAGGAACTGGTGGCTGGATTGGTACAAGACGCCAACAACCTAATATGTTCTACAATTTATGATAGTGATGAAGTATATAATAATAAGCAGACCCTGTATCTGGATAGAACACATTCATACATCCTAAGGGACTTAGCTATTTTGATAGGCTATGTCAAGCAAAATTCGGTGTAATTGTATTTATTTATTTATTTGTTTTTTATTTTTTGTCTTGGATTTGATTTGGTGTTGAGCCTTCCATGTCAGTTTGTTATTGGAAATATAGTATTCATACCATTTTGCATTCAAATATATATATTTTTTAAACTCAGAGAGGAACCTCTGTTTAGAGTAATCTTTTCCGGACGGCGAGTTTAGAGCGGCTGCACAAGTCGACAGTCAAGGATTACAGTGATGCAGTGAAATGTGAGTGAGTTTTATAAAATATACTTGTTTTATGGTGTTAATATATCTTATGAGACTGATGCGACACTCGACTGTGTTTTCCGTGATTTCGGTCCCTGAAATAATCTCTAAATCGCACCTCTATTTTTATCTCTCAGGAAATGGCTTACTCATGCATTGGAATTAAAATATTTAATTTTAAAGACAACAATATTATTTTCTAACGTCGTTATGTAATTAATTGAATCTGTTATTAATATGAATAATCTAGTAATATTAATACTATGCTAGTCTAAATATCTTTCACACAATTAGATATGAAGTCTACAATTTGTTACATAGTCAATCCAACTCTTATTGATCCTTAAGTATATAATAAGAATTTGAAACAAGACAGAGGTTTAGTGACATGTACCAGATACACTGATTAATTATTTATTCAGTCTATGATTTATACCTGTGCTGTATTCTAGATCAACACACCCAGTTTGTTCTTCTTGCCCAATGGGCTGACAGCGGGGGCGGGCCAAGATGTTGAGTGACATTCCTCGGGACGCCCTTCTTCGCCCACTCACCCGGAATGAGGTGGTGGGGATGTTGGTGAGACTGACCATTTTTGGAGCTGCAACATATTACAGCATCAAATGGGTGGTGGATGCTTTTGACCCAACACAAAAACAAAAATCCCAAGCCAAGAAAAGGGTAAAGTTTTTTACCCTTTAAATGACCACCTGCTACTGGTCGTGTGCTGCATTTGATTATAATTGTTACTGTAAATGTTGTTCCAGTGAATATTAAACTTAATTTACAGATCATATTTCATGCAAGTCTGTAGCTCAAAGTGCCTAGGGATTTATTTCATCGTGGCTTATTATTGATTCATCCCAGTGACTCAAATCATTTAATTCTTTTCAGCCAAAAATACTCTTTAGTGATAATGGCTTGACCATTATTTCTTGTGAATTATGTTGTATATTTAATTGATATTTTTTATTTATTGACTCCCACACTCTCCCCAGGCAGAGCAGTTAATGAAGCAGATAGGCGTAGAAGGAGTCAGTCTGACGGAGTATGAGATGAACATCGCCACTCATCTTGTTGATCCTCGCAGCATCAAAGTAAACACCAATACTGTTGTAATCAATGGAAACCTATCATCAAATCACACTGTGTGTGCATCTCATTACATCAGTCATTTTGAAGAAAGGACATGCTCTTGAAGACATGATTTATTTATGTCGTTGATTGTCATTTTGCACTTTTCATATTCAGTATTATTATTCAAGCTGATTTAATTGCAATTTTCAATTGTGTTGACATATTGGAATTTTTTCCAACTCTGGCCCTCGAGATCCACTTTACTGCAGTTTAGCTCAAACCTTGATCAAACTCACCTGAACAAGCTAATCAAGGTCTTCAGGATCACTTATGTGCTTCTCAAATGGAAAGCTGCATCCCAGTGAGGCTGTGTCCTCCCTAGACCAGTCCTTCAGGAGTTTCTTGGCTAGACTCCTCAGCATTAAACACTAGAATGAGATGGTCTATTAAATCTTTATGGATACATCACACATGTTCCTGCCCCCATGGTCACTGGCCACACGCAAAAAAAAAACCTTAATTGTGGAAAAATACTTTGTATTTATTTAAAATCATTATATTAACTGGTTTCTAGTAATGCAATACAGTGAATGACAACCGTCTGTGGTCTCCGAGTGGCTTACATAATTGGCTGTTTAGTGTTTAGTTTAGTTCACCAAAAAATGAAAAACAAATGCCATCAGTTACTCACCCTCATGTCATTCCCAACCTGTAAGACTTTCATTCATCTTTGAAACACAAATGAAGATATTTGAATTGAAATCTGAGTGATTTCTGTCCCTGCATTGACAGTCCACGCAACTACTACTTTGTTGTTTCAAATTGTTCAGAAAGAGAAGGTAAAACTAATCCATATTAGTTAAGCAGTTTAGTCCATATTTTCTGAAGATTACTTTATATGATGAACAGATTAAATTGAGGTTTTTATTCACAAATAAACATTGAATAGTGTACATAAACTGAAGCTCAATCGTACTTGCTTGACGCGCGAGAACAAACCTCTTGGGGAAGCTCAAACGTGCTGTGTAACGCGAGAATGAACGACCTCGTTGGTTCTTGCACATCAAGCGAACATGCTTGAGCTTCCTTTTTCATAACTAATATGTTTTATGATCCCTTTATGAACATTCTGAAACGACAAAGTGGTGGTTGTTTAGACTGTCAATGGAGGGACAGAAATCTCTCGGATTTCATTAAAATATCTTCATTTGGGTTTCGAAAATGAACGAAAGTCTTACAGGTTTGGAAGTTACAGACAGGTGAGTTTGATCAAGGTTGGAGCTACAGTAAACTCTGCAGGAAAGTGGACCTCGTGGGCCAGAGTTGAGAACCCCTGCCATAGGCCTTAGTCAGGGTAGCACCATATTTAATTTTTGACAGAAATGTTCAATGGATTGTACTGTTTAACAACTTACCAATTGTTCAGCTGACAAAACATCTTTCTGGATAAAAACTCCATAAAACAGTAATAAAAGTTGTGAAAATTACATAATCCAGAACCTTTCTACAGTGTGCCAATGTTAAAACTGTAAGTCTTTTCCTTCACAGCCATGTTTTCGTCATCGTCAGCGTTAAATTCAGTATGCCGTCTAACCTGACTATGGTCTATTGGCCTGACGGCCCCCCTCCAAGTCAGAATCAGCCTATATGACTGAATATCTTCTTCCTTTCCTTGAAAGGTGACATGGAGAGATGTTGCTGGGCTAGATGAGGTCATCTCAGAGCTGCAAGACACTGTCATTTTGCCTTTTCAGAAACGTCATCTCTTCTGTGGTTCCAAACTCTTGCAACCTCCCAAAGGTGAGTCATGGAAAAAGCGAATGGGCCCTGAACTTGTCAGTGCATTTGGAGTTGTCAGTGCAAAGTGAAGTATGTTATTCATAATGGTTTTATATTTATGATTCCCAGGTGTACTATTGTATGGGCCACCGGGATGTGGAAAGACTTTAATTGCCAAAGCAACAGCGAAAGCATCTGGATGCCGCTTTATTAATCTTCAGGCCTCCACTTTGACTGACAAGTGGTACGGCGAATCGCAAAAGCTGACTGCTGCTGTATTCTCATTGGCGGTCAAGATTCAGCCCTGCATCATTTTCATTGATGAAATAGGTAACCACTGAATATGCTCTAAAAATATACCGATATTTAGAGATTCCAGAAAGATAGGAAAAATATTACAATGCCTGCTTGTTTAACGTGCCAAATAAATTCTAGCACTACTAGAGTGATAAGCTGTAATCACTATGGATATGCAGGTGTTTATTATTCATGGGTTTTATGGAAAACATGGTAAATGCACATTTGCATAATGACTGCAATGTTTTAGACTGTATTTTCAATGCTGATGACATTTGAATAATACTGTACTGTGACCCATCATCTGTGAAACTGAAGAATCTGGACGCTGCACACACAGAAATTCTCTCAGGCGTTTTATCATAGTGTACTTGCTGAACAGTCAGTAAACGTTAATTATATTAAATAGTTTCTCTTCTTTTAAAGCCGGTTCTGCATATTAAATTACAGATGCTGAAAAAGCAAAATTGTTGAAAAACTATGACTGCAAAAAAGTAGTTGCTTTAATTTTGTGTTTAAAATGTAAAAAAACTGTATATAATTTGACATAACTGTAAATTCTAAATATTTTTAAATACTATATGAATTAAATATTTTATATACACTACCGTTTAATAGTTGGGGGTCAGTAAGATTTTTTTTTTTTTTTGTTAAGAAATAATGTTTTTAAATTGAATATAATGTAACAATTATATTCAACAATTAATAAATTATTAATAAATTAACTATAATAAAATAAAATAATAAAACTATTAATAAATTATATAGTTTTCTATTTTAAATGATGTTTTATTAACAAAGTTCGGGAGGAGCAGGTTCAGATAATTAACCAAATTATGCACAGCTGGAGATTGAGTAATCAACTCAATGACAGAGTATAAATTCACAGCAGACCTATCTCTGTTCATTGAAAGTTTGTCAGCATCCCTCCTCCACCCCATCTCCTCACTTCCAGTTCCATCTACACTTACCAACTGGGGGGAGTACTCTGGGTTCGGGCCTAACTCCGAGCTCGGAGCCCTCCCCCCGGACAGCACGCCAAATACGCATAAACTTATTGTACTAATTATATGTAGATGTGAACTCGTGAAATAAATGTTGTTGTTTTGAAAGTGCTTTTAAATTTTCTATTCATACATCCTAAAAAAAAAAACAATAAAAAAAAAAACATGTACAATGGTTTTCACCAAAATATTAAGCAACACAATTGTATTCAACATGTTTAATAACAAGAAATGTTTCTTGAGCATCAAATCATAATATTAGAATGATTTCTGAAGGATCATGTGACTCTGAAGACTGGAGTAATGGCACTGAAAATTCAGCTTTGCCATCAAAGGAATATATTGCATTTTTAAATATACTTGATTAAAATAGAAAATATTTCACAATATTACTTTTTTTATTTTACTGTATTTTTGATACAAATAAATGCAGACTTGTTGAGCATTAAAGGTCTTCTTTCAAAAACGCAAAAAAAATCTGACTGATCCCAAACTTTTTAACGATTCTATGTAGTTCTACATTTAATTTTCCTCATGCTAAATATAATTTAATTTGATTTTGATTTTGTGTTGATTTCATAGTGTGCATTATGAAATGTATATCTACATAAAATCTATCTCTTGTCTCAGATTCATTCCTGAGGAATCGTTCCAGTATGGACCATGAGGCCACCGCTATGATGAAGGCCCAGTTCATGAGTCTGTGGGATGGACTAGACACAGCACAAAACAGTCAGGTAACACACGTCACGTCACGCACATGCAGGTTTCATAGGTCATTGGATTTCTTTAAAAGTGTTAGGAATAACACTTTCTATCATATAAAATGTGACAAAGTAAAAGTGTATGTCAATGTCCAGGTAATGGTGATGGGGGCTACTAACAGACCACAGGATGTGGATGCGGCAATACTGCGCAGAATGCCTACTGCCTTTCATGTAGGCCTGCCTGTGAGTATGATCAACACACACACCTTTATATTCTGTTTTTATTAGTTGCCCATCTTAATCAGGACTAAACTGAAGTGCTTTT
Source organism: Leuciscus leuciscus (assembly GCF_965113295.1). Classification (NCBI taxonomy): domain Eukaryota; kingdom Metazoa; phylum Chordata; class Actinopteri; order Cypriniformes; family Leuciscidae; genus Leuciscus; species Leuciscus leuciscus. The sequence continues at coordinate 43,322,418 of NC_138729.1, forward strand.
GGTCCATTTTCAGAATGCAGCTCAAAGAGAAGAAATCCTTAGACTTATTCTGTCTGGTGAAAACGTAAGACATGAAGCTTTTCTCTTCTGCACAAAAATTAATTCACAAAATATTTTGTCTGTTTAAATATATTGCTTATTTTGAAGGTGAAGTGGCATATATTTATGTATATTTACCATTCAAATGTTTGTGGTCAGTAAAAAAATTTTTTTGAAAGAAATCTTGGTTACACTTTACAATAAGATTTTATTTGTTAACATTAGTTAACTTAACTACAAATTATTGGTCAGGAAATTAGCAAAGTTTAAGCAAATGCACTACTTTAAAAGCCATTGCTATCTCAAAAAAACCATCAAAGACTGAATGAAGTTTTTGGCAGAATATGGGAAGTTGTGTGTGGAGTGATGAATCATAATGAAACACGAGTTGCATGGTTATGCTCCAAAGTGGTGTCTTCAAAAGAAAGCATCTGAGAAATTTAATAATAAAGGCATCTCTATCACAGTGAAGAATGGAGGAAGAGTGTCATTATGTGGGAGACTTTTTAGCTGCTGGTATTGATAAGCTACTCCACAGTGAAAATACATTTAATGCTTTGGAGTTCAGGAGAATATTGCTAGCTTTCTTCCCATGAAAAGTTGTCATCTAAAGAGGAATAATCAGATGTTATTTTTCAACAAGACAATGTTTCTGCCAAAATTTACAAAAATACAACCAAGAAGTGGCTTGAGAACAAGTCCTTCAGGCTCATGTTTTGGCCTTGTCAGAGCAAAGATTAGAACCCTATAATGAATATTTGGTCTCACATTAAACTCAAACAAACTGAGAGACATTTTTCAACTGCTAATAAACTGCTTGAAGCCATTAACATTGAGTAGAACAACACTGAATCTTCTTCCTGTAAAAAAAAAAATGTCTGCATGTTTACCCACACAGCCTTAGCATTTAAAGAAAACAAAGGGCTAGGCTAGTATGTGCTAAATTACTTAATCTACAGTATTTGTGCAATTCTTGCTAATTTCCTGACCAGTGATTTATGATTAAAATGGTTAAGACCATTAAATACCAAATTTAGCCATTTTAAGATTGGCCCCTTTTTTATTATTTCAATACTAATAAAAATGTTTTAGATTAAAAGTTGCTAACATTAGTTAATGAACTGTGAACTAACATGAACATTAATAAAGGTTAATAAATGTTATAAAAATATATTGCTCATTGCTAGTTCATGTCAGTTTAGGCATTAACTAATGTTAACAAATGAGACCTTATTGTAATGTTACAGAAGTATTTTATGCTCACCAAGGCTGCATTTATTTCATCAAAATGTCACATGTTCCTTCAGAAATCATTCTAATATGATTTTGGTGCTCAAGAAGCATCTCTTATTATTATCAATGTTGAAAAAAAGTTGTGCTGCTTAATATTTTTGTGGAAACTGTGACCTTTTTTTGATCAGGATTCTTTGATCAATAAAAAGTTATTATAAATGTCTTTACTGACACTTTTGATCAATTTAGTGCACCCTTGCTTAATAAAAAAAACTGACCGCAAAACTTTTGGATGGTTCTGTGTGTATATATAAATAATTTTATTTGAATCTTTATTTTTCATCAGTTAAGTAACGCGATTAACCTGAAGGAAATAGCGGGGCAAACCGAGGGCTACTCCGGCAGTGATCTGAAAGAGCTGTGCAGGGACGCCGCCATGTACCGCGTCAGAGACTATGTCCGCAAACAGCAGATGAAACAGATCACACAGCAGTTCCAGCTGGATGAAGAGGAAGAGTATGTCTAAGATGCTTGTATAATACACACACAATGTTAGCATTTTATTTGTGTGCACGAAATGCTGCTCTCACATCACATCCTAACCAAAGAGGTCTATAATATCTGGAGAAATCTATCCCAAGTAGCTGGTTCATCTTCCTGTTTTGTTAGAAGAGAAACAAACCAAGGCATTTTGTGAGTTTTGAGATGCTGTGTAAATGTGTTAAATATAATGTCATTTAAAGTTGGCATGAAACGGATGTTGCGATTGTCCCTATTATTTTATATATCCGAGTGAAACAGCTTCTCGAACAAGAACAAATGTAGGACGGGGACTTGATTTTGACATTGATTGGATCGTTAGATGGTTGTGGTTTGCTATTGGTGGATCTCATGTGAGTGACAGGTTGTCCCGTCCTCACGCCAGTTTCATTAGAGAAGAGAAGAGATGAAGCTGCAAGAGGGAGGGAAAGTTATTTTGATTAAAGATTACGAGGACATGAGAATAAATAAATAAAAATCATGTGCACGGATAAATCATTTATTATTATTTATTTTTAAGATTCCATTGAAGAAAAAACAAGAATTGTTCATTATGATAAAAATAATGTCACAATGCAAAAAAAGTCAAATACAATGTAGTTGCTCAGCTGGTTCATCTTCGTGTTTTGTTAAAAGAGAAACAATTCAAGATATTCTTCAGAGTTTTGAAGTGCTATTTATATATGTAGGAGTGAATGTAAATGTATATAACTCACTAAAATCTAGCAAAACTCATGTCACTGATTTTGTCCCTGGTGTCCTCTGGTGTGTCCTCAGGCATTTGGACGGCACGCAGCTGAGGCCCGTGACTCAACTGGACCTGATGTTTGGCCTAGATAAGATGAAAGAGTCCAAACAGGCCACAGTTACAGCTGACCCAACAAATCTGAGAGAGGTGCCTCTGGACTGAACACCTCTCGCTTTACCCCTTCATACGCATTTTCTCTCTCGCTTCTTTCTTTCTGCCTCATTCTTTCTCTCCTTTTCACATTTCTGTTGCGTTTCAAAAATGACTACTTTGCACTATAATGAATTTACAGTCACACACTCAATACAACAACCATGTTTATGTGTTTTAACAATAATAATAATAGTATACACGCATACACGCATACATATTTCAGATATGATTATCTTTTTTCTGGGCATATTGTGTAGAAGCAGCTATTGAACCACTTTTTGGATTTGAGAGTGAGAAATAAAAAAAACAATCTTCGCTATGTTTATAAATGTTTTAGTAATCAGGACCAGATTTCCTGAAACACCAAGTGTAGTCTAACTGTCTTATTAGGATGCATGAGTGTTACTCTAAAGTTCTACTGAATGATGCATGTGTGATCTTCATTAACACAAATTTAGCCACGATAAGATGACTGTGTTCATTTGTGCAAGGGGCATGTCGGAGTCGTATTTTAACCCAAAATCAAAAGAAAATAAATTTGCATAAGGAAAATTTGTTTCTTTTCACCGTGACATTGTTTTCATGTCAATTAATTCTCAATTTATACAGTAGTGTGATATATTGATATGTATTATTTGCATTTTATATTAATTTTAAATATTTAACTTATACTTTACTATTTTATAGTATTAAAAATACTTAAATAAAATCGAATTATTTATTACATTTGAATAAAAATCATTTTGATTGTATTATAATACTGTAACCTGTGTTTTATTACTGTGTATGTTTATATTATAGAGAATAATTTCCATTTTTTGGTTTTGGGTTGAAATATTTTTTTGTGAGATCCAAGTGACCAGATATTTATCATTTGTTTGTCTTAGTGTACAAAAGTTTTTAGTTATAGAAATAAAAATAACAAAAAGCAAATGTGCCACATCTCACACTTAAAGAAATGGCTCTCTAGGTATAGACGCTTTGTATCCACATGAAGCAAGGTTGTATACTTGATCAAAGGGACAAATCACAGGGACAAATGGTGCTACATGTATCTACTTAGAATTAAATAATTTTTCACATTGGTTATTGAAAGATGTTAAACATCTGTCATATATTGATGTTCAGATTAGTCAGAGTGTGTTTAGAAAGGTTTCGCTTAGAAAATAACTTATATATCACTCGATGTGTCAAACCAGCATCATGATACTAATTTATCAGAAAATAATATGGGCACAAAGGTCACTACCAGTTTTGTCCGTCCTCACTTAAGTTTCTGGCCTTTCACTAGCTCTAAATGCAAAATTTTTGCTCTTGCCTAACCGTTCCAAAGATTGGCTAAATGTTATAAGGCAACCGTATGTCTCCATGTTTTACTTTGATAATGGTTGTTGAAAAAAAACACACATGTCTGGCAGCTTAATTAACTGTCTGTCAAACACTGCTTATTGAAATGGCAAATACATTTATTTAGATTTATGCTTTTATCGTGCCATGTGCATTTCCAATGATTTGACAATATGACATATTTAACATGTAAATGAAGCAAATGTGCTTGTTTGGCAAACTACTGTATGCCCACAGTAATACCATATTTGAGGAGAGATTTGGCTTCCTTTAGGAACCAGATGACACCTTTAATGCTGCTCTGTTCCGCTTTGAAACGTTATTCTGCTTTGGTAATCAGGTACCTGGTTGTGTTATAAAGAGAGGGGGGGAAATTAATTCTTGCTTTTTGTTGCTGCAATCACCTTCCGTTTTAATGTCTAAATGTTGGGGATAATTTAGCTGAAAATACCTTTTCCCTGTTAAATTCTATATCTTTAACATGCTTATTTTGCAATCATTCACTCATATTGTCTGGGTAAATTTTCTCACCAGTAAATCTCCACAGTGTGACTGTTGCATTAAGTGTTTTCTCAACTTATAATAAACCCATCTGGAATGTATTAAATGATTGTCAGAAGAATCATGTACTTGCAGTTCTTGATGTTGACATCATTCTTTGGCCTTTTCAGGCACCATCTCCTCGC